>NC_141028.1:60335000-60482500 GCF_052040795.2 Danio rerio
TACATAGCGGATGCCCTTCCAGCTGCAACCCATCACTTGGAAACACCCATACACTCTCATTCACACACATACACTATGGACAATTTAGCCTTCCCAATTCACCTGTACCACATGTCTTTAGACTTGCACCCAAAGGAAACCCACACCAACACAAGGAGAACATGCAAACTCCACACAGAACTGACCCAGCCGAGGCTCGAACCAGCAACCTTCTTACTGTGAGGCGATCGTATTATTTATATTATTATAATTATTGTTTTTTTCCAGTACTGGGTTGAGGCTGGAAGGGTATCCGCTGCGTAAAACATATGCTGGAATAGTTGGCGGTTCATTCCGCTGTGGTGACATTTGAAATAGAGACTAAGCCGATGAAAATGAATGAATAAATATTATAATCATTATCTAAGTGTTGTAAATACTGTAAGGCTACAGTACAATAAACTTTACCAGTCCCTCCAGGATTTTGAGAGATTAATACACTCTAAAAAACATTGAGTTATTTATTTAACCCAAGTTAAACATATTTGGTGCTTTGATGGGTTATTTTAAACCTTTATTAGGTTTTTTTATTAATAACTCAACCAGATGAGTTAAATATTTGGTGCTTTGTTGGGTTATTTTTAACATTTATTAGGTTATTTATTTAATAATTTAACCAGTTGGGTTAAAAATGTGAATTTCAACGGTCAACTGATTTAATTGACACAGAACAGCAGTTTTAATATGCGTGCGTAATGTTGTTTTTGCTTGATAAAGTTTATTTAAGCTATATAGTGCACTAATATTGTTGTTATTTATTTATTTTTATGAAATGGTCTCTCCGTGTCGTGGTTTTTATATCTGTTTCACCATCCAAGACCATCTTTTAGAAGCGTTTGTATGATTTGTGAAATCAATACATTTTTTAATCAAAGACTTATATATAATTTCACAACACAAACATTAAGCACATTTTTAATAATGCCTTTGGTTTTGAGTAAAGCTGTCTCAAAATTAGTAATTTAAGCTGCAAATATAGATTATATCTAAAAAATGTTCCTGCAAAGTACTGGATGGTCTGATTTTCTAGGCCTATATTATGGTTCAAAAACACTACAGGGATTTGCTGTGAATTAATATTGTATTTTTTGATGTGGGCGCCTGTGTTTTAGTGCTCCGCCAATACTGCAGATGTACTAAGTATTGATTTAAACCCATTTCGCTGTACAGGTAATATATTAATGTTCTGCTTTTTCATTTTTTCATTTCATCGTCAGCTGTGAGGAACAGAGGGCCTCGCCCAGGTTTGCCTCATATATAAACAGCATTGGCGTCCTCTAGTGTTCAGGAACGGCTATTGAGGAGTTCAATGAGAATTTAAAAGGACAGTTCAGCCAATAATGAAAGTTCTGTCATCATTTGTTCATTCTCTTTCAACTTGAGTTTTTTTTTTCTGAATATCTTGTTTTGTTCATCAGAATAAACCAATCTATAAAAATGTAGAACCACGTGAGTAAATGGTGGGGAAATGTTCATTTTTGGGCGGACTGTCCTTTTAAAATTAACCTTTTTAGCATCTGATCAATAGATTTATTTTATTGTGAATTTTTTTAGAATATACATAGATATTTACAGAAGACCCATGGGGTACATTTAACAAAAAACACACAATTTTTGTTGTTTCTTCATGTTGTTTGCATGTAAAACCTCCCTCTTTTTTAGTGTAAAAGTGCATTTCTGACAATAGTGAGTTTTATTGCATTCAAAAATATCAGAATTTTGTACATAGTATGAGTATTGTTTTTATGATGTTATTGAAGAGATATTATTTACATGTCTGCATTACACCTGTTAATGATCTTATACATTAAGATAAATATCATGTCTGACATCTGTAAAGCTATTATAAAAAATAACTTTTGAAATGCATCCGAGCCATTAATTATTAATTACTAGCTGTTTATTTACACAACAGTTCTGTCTGGTTCTTGAACCTGATTGGCTGATAGCCGTGCGGTATTTTGCCAACAGCGCACACAGGTCTCTTCTCATAAATGAATCAATGAATCTCAGAAATAATAAATATTTTAAAATAGGCACTATCCTTATAGATAAACTGCAATTTAAACAACTACATTCTCCACTAAAAATAGCCTCAAAAGTACATTATGTTGGTCAACAGCAGGAATGTTTGTCAAACTGTAGAGCGTCTTCTGCTTGTTGCTTACTGTGGGCGGAGTAATACACAAGGTGAAGAGGCCTTTGTGTGCTGCTACTGGCAAAATATCTCATGGCTATCAGCCAATCAGATTCAAGAACAAGACAGAACTGTTGTATTATATATATATATATGAGCCACCGTGGCACCCTAATATATATATATATATGACCTCACAGCAAGAAGGTTGCTGGTTTGAGTTCCGGCTGGGCTTGTTAGCATTTCTGTGTGGAGTTTGCATGTTCTCCCCGTTTTGGCGTGGGTTTCCTCCAGGTGCACCGGATTCCCCCAGAGTCCAAACACATGGGCTATAGGGAAATTGATGAACTGTGTGTGTGAATGAGTGTGTATGGATGTTTCCCAGTACTGGGTTGCGGCTGGAAGGGCATCCGCTGTGTAAAACATATGCTGGAATTGTTTTTTTTTACCGTAAATTGTATGGAGTATGTTGTACTGTATGCGGTTACCAAACAGTTGACTCTCATTAATTTTTTCCCTTTTTCATTATCAAACATCTCGTCTTGAAACTGAGGCTGATTGTATTTCATGTTGCATTTATTTTCCCCATCAGAGGAGTATTGAATATTGAGCACATTTGTCTTTAGAGTCTGTACAAAATGCTCACACAACACACAGATACAAACACCACCTTAATTAAATATATACATTCTCTTCTACTATCTTACCATATTTACAAGTCGCCCCTGAGCATCGAGCGTCCGTTCAGTGTTTTTTTTAAGTTCATTAAGTACGAAAGCATATAAAAATAATGTTGATAAATAATGTTTATTGCATTATTTAGTGTCGTGTGTTAGCATGTGGTGTAATATTAATGAACTAAGGTAGTTTACCTTAAGCATATTATATTTTTAGTGCTATACACTGTCTGACAAAAGTCTTGCCGTGGATCTCAGTTGTAAGAGCAACAATAATAACTCGACTTCTAGTTGATCATTTGGAAAAGAGTCAGAAGGTGGATTTTTCTGCTGAATCATCTGCTGATCTGCATCACAATCATTGCAGATGACCTACTGGAACCAGCATGGACCAAGAGTCTCACAGAAATCAGTCAAGTTTGGTGAAGGAGAAATCATGGTTTGGGGATCATTCAGTATGGGGGTGTGCGAGAGATCTGCAACATCAACAGCCTGAGGTATCAAGACATCTGTGCTGCCCATTACATTACAAACCACAGGAGAGGGACAATTCTCCAGCAGGATAGCGCTCCTCATACTTCAGCCTCCACATCAAAGCTCCTGAAGGTCAAGGTGCTGCAGGATTGGCCAGCCCAGTCACCAGATATTAACATTATGGAGCATGTCTGGGGTAAGATGGAGGAGGAGGAGGCGTTGAAGATGAACACAAAGACTTTTGATGAACTCTGGGAGTTCCTGAAACTTGGATAGGCGACAAGACTTTTGTCTGGTAGTGTATAGGCTGATTGTATTTCGTTTAGCATTAGTATTTTATTTTCCCCTCAGAGGGAAATTTCTCCTTTATCGTGTTTAATATTGAGCACATTTGTCTGTAGAGTCTGTACAAAATGCTCACGCAACACACAGACACAAACACCACCTTAATTAAATATATACATTCTCTATCTATATTTACAAGTCGCCCCTGAGCATCGAGCGTCCGTTCAGTGTTTTTCAAGTCCATTAAGTACGAAAGCATATAAAAATAAAGCTGTCTCTGTCGTTTGATCAGCGGGTTATGAAGCGGTCTGGTGTTTTCTGTTGCGTTTGGCACGTCGTGTCGAAGGGAAGCTGATGAACTCGAAGTGTTTTGGCTGCTCTGCGTTCGGGAACGGTTGCGGTCCTTTGTGGAGGCGTTTGATGAAGTGAACTTCGCGCTGGTTCTGTCGGGTTTTGGAGGCTCGGATGGGTCGACCCTTCCTGGTGAAAGCCACGAACCAGCCCTCATGTCTGGCGTTCTCTAAAGCCGTGTAGTTGTTCTCCAACACGATTTCCGTAAAGATGCAGTCCCGTCCGCGGCCGTTGGGCTGAGAGACAGAAAGCAGAGTTATTCACACAGCTCACATCTATTTCAACCCTTTTACAAGATGTAAGATGATGTGAAATTTTCACAGTATTTCCTCTAATATTTATTCTTCTGGAGAAAGTCTTATTTGTTTTATTTCGGCTAGAATAAAAGCAGTTCTTAATTGTTTTAAAGCCATTTTAAGGTCAATATTATTAGCCCCCTTCAGCAATATTAGTGTTGGATTGTCTCCAGAACAAACCACTGTTATACAATGACTTGCCTAATTACCCTAACTTTACCCTAATTACCCTAGTGAAGCCTTTAAATGTCACTTTAAGCTGAATACTAGTGTCTTGAAGAATGTCTAGTCTAATATTATGTGCTGTCATCATGACAAAGAGAAAATAATTCAGTTATTAGAGATGAGTTATTAAAACTATTATGTTTAGAAATCAAATTAAACAGAAATTGGCAAATAAATATACAGGAAGGCAAATAATTCTGATTTCACATGTAGATTCTTGAAAGTGCTTGAATTAAATGTGTAAAAATTGGTTTATGGTTGAATTGTATGCGAGAATTGTACTCATTTGTCAAAACACAACGAAAGAACTGAGACATTTTTTAAATAAAAATGTTAAATATAAATAAATATTAATAAATACAATTTAAAAATATAATTAATAATTAATTAAATATTAATCTTGTACAGTAACGCTGACAAATAATGCACATTTGATCAGAATTTTCTGCTTTTGAATATTACCAGTATTGAATTCAACAAGTTTGATTAAACATGACTATTTAAAATGATCAATTTTTAAATATTGTGTAAGTGAAAGTGAATTGTTAAGTACAGTAGGGACTTTCATGGTGCTACATATGGTGAGATATGAATTGCAAACGTGCTTGATTTAAAATGAATGGTGCTTTAAAGCTGCAGTGTGTAAGTTTGACAGCCAGTGGTTGAACTAGGTAATGCACTCCTGGATCTAAACCACAGGTGTCAAACTCAGTTCCAAAAGGGCCGCAGCTCTGCACAGTTTAGTTCCAACCCTAATTAAACACACCTGGTCAAACTAATTGAGACCTTCAGGCTTGTTTGAAACCTACAGGTAAGTGTGTTGGAGCAGGGTTGGAACTAAACTGTGCAGGGCTTCGGCCCTCCAGGAATTGAGTTTGACACCCCTGGTCTAAACAAACACAAGCGCAGGTTGCCAGATTGAGGACAGGAGTGAGTGATTTAAACCATGTTCTAAATAAAAGCAACGGCACCTGATAGAAGGAATATTCTAAAAGGAGTTTTTGTCCTAACCAACAGCTGAAATTGAAGCATTCGAAACGGCTTCTAAAACTCACAGGTAAACAACAGAGATGAGCTCAGGTGCACCTCATGTGCTTTATTCAGTGTTAAATGCTAATAATGTGAGTCTGAATGCCCTTTTACATCACATTTATTGCCAGACTACTGAAAGCAGCAGCAGATAGTTCAGCTCAGATCTGGAGAATAATATAAACCATCTGAAACTGAACTTCAGAACTAAACACATATCAGTGATTCAGCATCCACATTCAATCATGTTAAAGAGCTTTAATATGTATTCATTAGATTATAAACCTTCCTGTTTTCATGAGTGAGTGCAGTATTCAGTGCTTCTGAATGTCTGTATTTACATTTTTGTCGTGTTTCGTCCGGTGCAAACAGCTAAACTGCTCATCACTGTGTACCTCGTCATGTAGCGTGATGTTAGGACACAGGGTTACAATGTGACCTGCTCACCTAATGTTTATTATTTGCTAATTAATAACCTCACGTGGAACTCTAAATCTGCGTCTCATTTCGGAGTCTGCTACTGTCCAGCAGAGGTCGCATTTCGGTCACGAGCGCAAGCTTTGAGAGCCTTCCTGACTGACTGACTGAATGAAACGTGCTGTTTTCCACCAAGGCAACCCGGAATGCTGAAATATGATTGGCTAAACTGGCATTGGGCGGGTTAAAGAGACCAAAACAAAAAGCCGTTCCAGCACTCACATGTTCAAAGCAGAATATCCAACACAATCTCACGGCAATTCGTAACTTTTTCATTTAGTGGCTAATTCGTATGAATTCGTACAATCTAATTCGTACAATTTAGTACGATTTGCTTATCCCCCAATGACGGATGGGGTTAGGGGTGGGGTCAGGTGCCACGCCTCCTTTTTAAAATCGTACCATTTCGTACGACTGAACTCGTACGAATTAGCCACTAAACTGGCAAAACGTAAAATACTTAAGTTTTCTCGTGAGATCAGGCTGGAGTATCTGACTTCAGCAGTGTATTTCAGAAGTTATGAATGTCCACTGAGCATGTTTCTGAATATCTGCTCACATATGATGCTGCTTTTCTGCTATGGAAGAGTCAAACACTCACATACAGCATGCTTTAAAGTTCTTGACTGTTCATGAAAGCATGGGAACCCTATACAATATTTGTGCAGATTATGCAGAGTGTTATGATGTGCAATATAATGCTAAAAAGTGTTTTGTGACATGATATGTAGAGATTCAAATTATGAATCAAAAAAATCAAGTAAATTTATTAAC
The DNA here is from genome assembly GCF_052040795.2 of Danio rerio. Lineage (NCBI taxonomy): Eukaryota > Metazoa > Chordata > Actinopteri > Cypriniformes > Danionidae > Danio > Danio rerio. Next base: position 60,341,765 of record NC_141028.1, read on the forward strand.
GTAACTCATAAACGTTTAGACCAACACAAGTGTTTGTAATTAATTAATTCGTTTGTTTTATCTTTTAACTTTTCCTATGGGGTGGCGCAGTGGGTAGCGCTGTCACCTCATAGCAAAAAGGTTGCCGGTTCCAGCTTCGGTTGGGTCAGTTGGCATTTCTGTGTGGTGTTTGCATGTTCTCCCTGTGTCCGTGTTGGTTTCCTCCGGGTGCTCCGGTTTCCCCAAGTCCAAACACATGCGCTGTAGGGGAACTGATGAACTGAATTGGCCATAGTGTATGGATTAGTGTGTGAATGAGTGTGTTTCCCAGTGATGGGTTGCAGCTGGAAGGGCATCCCCTGTGTAAAACATGTGCTGGAATAGTTGGCGGTTCATTCCGCCGTGGTGACCCCTGATGAATAAAGGCACTAAGCCAAAAAGAAAATGAATGAATGAACTTGTCGTGATCATAACATCTCCGCTGACATGATGGAGAATTAAACCGCTTTCATTATCTTCACAACATTGTTTTTCCAGATATTAGTTGAATAATCACAGATTTCCAGCAAGAACTGAAAGTGTATATAAGTGAACGCATGTGTGTGTGTGTGTGTGTGTGTTATTGTTCAGCAGCGTCTGTCAGCACAGAGACACACTCATCTTCTGCTCCCAGCAAACACACCGAGATGAAGACATTTTTTCCACATCCGTGAAGGAAAAGTAGGCTTGACATCTGAACGGGTGTGAAAACCGTTTCCTCTACAGATTCAGCCAAACTCCCTTCATGCCTTTCACTCTCTGAATGCTCTTTTCTGCCAACGTTCGGGCTACACTGTAAAAATATCTGTTAATTCAGTTTTTATCATTCCTGATTCGCATGTGTTTTCTGTTTATTTGCGGTTGTGAATTGCATTATGGGATGTTGATCTCTGCTCTGTCCACTTTTGATGATGAAAATTCAACTCTACAGTTTAACAAAGTGACTTTTAGTAGAAATAATATAATGTGTAAGAAATAATATCCAGAGAAATAAGTGTGTAAAACCACAAAATGAGCTGCAGTTTATTACAAGGTGTGTGTAGCGTAATATACAACACCAACACAGACGATATAGCACTGCACACTATTACACAAGTCAATAAAAGGCACTTTTCACAACTTTTTTTAAGAGTTAAATGTTGTTGGAAGAAAAATGCACATCCCATAATGCAATTCAAAATCATAAAATAAACTGGGAAAAACAAAAACATGAATTACAAAAGACAGAAAGCTGCTCATTTACAGATTTCTTATACTGTGTACGTTTAAAAATGTGTGCTTTTACTTGAATACAGGTTTAGTGCAATTCACAGGAGGGCTGATAATACTGTCCTAAACTGTGTTATCTAATAACGAACGACATTATACACTGAAAAAATGATTAATTAAATTGACCATTTTTTCAAGGTAAGTGGCTGCAAACTAATATGTAGGCTGAATTTAAACAAACAAATTAAGTTAAACATTACTACATTTATTTTGTTTGTCTAGCCCATTACAATTGTTTTGCACCGTTTACCTTTAAAAAACTGAATGTTTTTATTCAGTGTGTGTTATTATAAATATCTTCAGCTTAGGACAATCATGCAATATTTTCCAAGATCTAAACTGAACGTGAAAAGTGTACAATCTACTGTACTGAAAAATCTGATGCCCAACACTGATAAAAGACATTTGTGACCAGTGAAAAATAACGCACCTTGCCCACCAGTTTGCCTCTGCGGTTCATGCACAGGTATCTGCCGCTCTCGGCTCCTTTAATGCGAACACGACTGCCAAAGGTGTCCGTCTCCACGTACAGTCTGGCTGTAAAAAGCAGAGCGACGGTTTCAGAGACTTTAAACATTTGTCAGAACTGCTGACAAGATGATGAAAAGAGGCAAAGATTACCTCAACGTCTCATTTAAAAACTTGCTGGTGCTCTTCTGCTTGTGTTAATGGCCTTATATGAAGCTAATATGTCAGAAACACTTTATTTTGATGGCCCCTATTGCACATTTTGTTGACTAAAAGTTGCATTGCAACTACACACCTTCTCACTTAGGTATTAGTAGACTGCTTAATATCTGCTGATGCTGCTCCTTTAACAGACATTTAACTGACTATAAGAAACTTGTCAATTAACCGTAACCCCATCTAACAGTCTACTTATAATGGAATGAGAATTAGTTGGCATGTAGATGCAGGGTAACTTAAATTCAACAAAATGTGTTAAAGGGACCATCAAAATAAAGTGATACCAATATATCTTTCAACACTGAATACAAAGATATAAATAATAATAATACAAATAATGAGCAAATACAGAAAGAAAGAAAGAAAGAAAGAAAGAAAGGTTAAAAAATGAAAAAAGAAAGAAAGAAGACAGCAAAAAGAATGATAAATGATGAAAAAGAAAGAAAGAGCAAAGAATTAAAGAAAAAGACAGAAAATGCAGGAAAAGGAAAGAAAAAAAAGAAAGAAGTAAGAATGAGGGAGGAAAAAATAAAAACAAAAGAAGTAAAGATAAAAAAGAAAGGAAGAAAAGGAAGGAATGAAGGAACAGGAAAGACTGAAGCAAGAAAGAGGAAAAAGTTAAAGAAAAAGAAATTAAAAAGAGAGAAAGATGGATAGAAAGAGCAAAGAGAGAAAACAAGAAATAATGTAAAAAATGATGAAAGGTGAAAGAAAGAAAGAAAGAAAGAAAGAAAGAAAGAAAGAAAGAAAGAAAGAAAGAAAGAAAGAAAGAAAGAAAGAAAGAAAGTTGAGTAAGAACGAAAAGGAAAGAAAATTAAGAAAAAATTAAAGAATAAAAGAGCAAAGAAAGTAGGAAAGAGGAAAGAAATTATTGAAGGAAAGAAAGAGTAAATAAATAATAAAGACAGCAAAAAATGAAGAAAGGAAGGAAAAGGAAAAGAATGATGAAATGAAAAAGAGAAAAAGAAGAAATGAATGAAGCAAGAGTAACATTTAGAAAAAAGATAGAAAGATAAAAAACAAAGAAAGAAAAATAAAGCAAGAAAGAGAAACAAAAAAAGAAAGAAAGTAAAGAAAAATAAAGAAAAAGCAAAGGATGAATGAAGGAAAAGAATGCAGAAAGAAAAAGGGGAAAAAGGAATGATCAAAAAATGAAGAAAAATAAAGCACGAGGAAAAATAAAAAATTAAGAAAGTAAGCAAGAAAGAACGGAAAGAAGGAAGGAAAAAGGAACGAATGAGGAAAGAAGAAAAGAATTAAGCAAAAAAGAGAAAAAATAAGATTTTAAAAGAAAGAAAAGGAAAAAAAATAAAAAGCGAAGAAATAAAATTAAGAAAGAATGTAAGAATAAAAGAGCAAAGAAATAAGGAAAGATGACAGAAATACAAGAAGCTTTATATTTATTTTAAAAATAATTTTACTTGACCTTTTGTAAAGCTAAAAGCTCAACAGCTCGTGTTAAACAGTTAAAGTTCACCTATTTAACATTGTGTTATCTGGGTTTCTGGAAGCCCATAATCAGCCAATCCTCCATTCAGTCTCATTTCCCTTTGCTGTTTAAAGCTAATTAACATCCTAATCAACACAAAAGACAAACGATTAATCCTATTGAAGCACCCGTCAATGACGCAATCAATCATCCGCCGATTCAGCGCCATCACCCGCACCGAAACCCGGCCCGAATGACTCGATCAGCGGGCAGAGAAAACGCGGCTCACCGTAAGAGTTTCCGTCGTCCGCGGTGGCGCTGACCCGGTGTCCGCGGATCTGCACGTGTTTCCCGCTGGTTCTGCTGTACAACTGGTAGACTCGAACCTGCCGCCGGCTCAGCTGGTCCGTCAGGGAGCCCTGTTCCCTCACATACTGCTTAAAATTAGGAGAAGGGTGATTCTTCTCCCCCTTTTTCGGTGCAAAGGGAAAATAAGATCACATACACAGTTGAAGTCTAAATTATTCGCCCTCCTGCTGCATATGCATTGTTCTTTTTTAAATATTTCCCAAATGATGTTTAACAGAGCGGGGAAATTTTCACAGTAATTCCTATAATGTTTTTTCTTATTATTTGTTTTATCTCGCCTAGAATAAAAGCAGTTTTTAATTTAAAAAAAAACATTTTAAGGTCAATATTATTAGCCCCTTAAGCATTTTTTGCATCGTCAGAAGAAACCACTGTTGCAGGCAAGTAACAAGGGGTGTTCGGATAGTTCAAAAGACCCACTCCAACTGACAAAGTCTACAATTTGGCCACTATATCAAATAGTGAGCTCATTTGTCCTATTTTTGACAGCATGCCATTAAACATTGTGAAAATAACAGACAGGTGAAGGCTTTAAGACAACTTAAATAATTAATTATTATTAAAATGGACAAAATCTGACTGAGGAAATGAGCTGGCTCGTTAGTTATTTGGATATGGGCTACAGTTTTCAGTTAAAACAAGTTTGAACACATTCTTAATAGTTTATTTTTTTAATTATGGATGATAATTAATTAGCATTTTAAATTAAGTATTTTGTAATATTTCTTTGTTCAAAAAGTTTAGGTTAAAATTGTAATCTCATTACATTATTTATAAAACTGTGATAACGCAATGCACATTTGTAAACACATTTTTTTTTGTAAACATATAATAGAATAGTAAGCACAAAAATATAGCAAATATTTTAGTTACGTCAAAAAGTGTGGAAATGATAAACATCAACAAGCTAATCCAACAAAAATTATTGCTTAAAATGTCACTAAAATGCAGTATTTGAACCTCATAATTTGATAGAATAACTGTGAAAAGGTTCACCTATTTTAATAGGCTGCTATGACTTGTAATCACCTGCTTACACAGTAAAAAATCAATGAACAGTCACAGTGTTTTGGGTTTATTTACAGTTGTGAACTGCATTATGGGATGTTGATCTCTGCTCTGTCCACTTTTAATGTTGAAAATTCAACTCTGCAGTTTAACAAAGTGACTTTTATTGACAATTTAGTAGTTTGAAATAAGAAATAATGGTCACACTTTAAAAATAAGGTTTCAATTCATCTACTTATATGAACTAATAATGAGCAATACTTATACAGCATTTATTTATGATCGTTCAACATTTACTAATGCATTATTAACAGCAACATTCATGATTGTTACACCGCAAAAAAATCCTGGTTGCCTCAAATTTTTAAGCCGAATCAAATTAACTGTATGAGTACATTGAACTTTTATTATGTTAAACTGACCTAGAACAGCTTGTGTAACTTATAAAATTAGGTAAGAACGTGATTAACTTAGTTTAATAAGTTATAATGGCCTAAAAACATAAGCTGTCAGGACTAATTGATCGTATAATTTTTACAGTGTAGCATTAGTTAATGCATTGCGAGTTAACATGAACTAACAATGAACAACTTAACTAACATGAACAAATACTGCAATAAATGCATTGTTCATTGTTTGTTCATGTTAGTAAATGTATTAACTAATACAACCTTATTGGAAAGTGTGACTAAAATATTATAAAGAGGAGTGTGCAAAATAAGAGAAAATGTGCTGTGCTTTATTACAAGGTTATTGTAGAGTATAAACAGCACCAACCCAGACAATAAAGCACTGCAAACTATTACACAAAAAGTCACTTTTTAAGGTTAAAAGTTGTTGGAAGAAAGATCAAGATCCCATAATGCAAATTCAAAAGCAGAAATAAACAAAAAAAAATAAAAACATGAATCACATGTCACTTAAAGCTGAATATCTTGAAGAATATCTTGTCAAATATTATGTGCTGTCTGTCATCATGGCAAAGAGAAAATAAATCAGCTATTAGAAATGAGTTATTAAAACTATTATGATTACAAATATGTTGAAAAATCTCTCCGTTAAACAGAAATTAGGGACAAAATAAGCATATAAAAAATAAAATTTAACAGAAGGGCTAATAATTCTGACTTCAACTGTATTTCTCCCACATAAAAAAATTGTAATTCAATGTAAATATCTACTATAGTGTTGTATGGCCTATACACTCCAGCCCACACATTGGGTTATAATACTGTTCACAATTAAGTTGTATTTGTATAAGCTGTCCATATTTGACACAAAGTTTAGTTATGACAACCATATTTTATAATCATCCATTTTCCTTTGGCTTAGCCATTTTATTAATCTGGGGTCACCACTCGGCAACGAACCGCCAACTTATCTAGAATGTGTTTTACACAGCGGATGCCTTTCCAGATGCAACTCAGTACTGGGAAACACCCATACACTAACTCATACACGGCCAATTTAGCTTACTCAATTCACCTATAGTGCATGTGTTTGGACTGTGGGGGATCCGGAGAAAACCCACGCCAACATGGGGAGAACATGCAAACTCCACACAGAAACGCCGACTACAGGGCTTGAACCAGCGACCTTCTTGCTTTGAGGCTAACCACTGAGCCACCGTGTCACCCTACAACTATTATACACTCTAAAAATGCTGGGTTGTTGTTGTAACCCAACTTTAGGTCAAATACGGACAAACACACAATGGAAAAATGACAAAATCAAGACAACAAATATTTGTATGTATTTTTAACTAAGTCAATCCGGTTTCAAATGAATTTTTTAAGTTATACAAAGTTTACCTTAATATTTGCCCGTCAGTTTGTTTGATGTAAGTTGACACGACTATCAAAGTAAGTTTGAATTAGCTTAAAAATTAAGACAGCAAGAATTTTTAACAATTAATTTGTATTAATTAAATTTAAATTGCACTTTTTTTAAACCCAAAGATTGGATTTGTTCAGTTTTGACCCCATGCTGGGTTACAACAACCCAATGTTTTTAGAGTGCATAATAGTGGTAGAAAACTGCAGCATTCATTCATTTACATTACTGTAATTGTTGTGTTCAATAGCAACTGCAGGATTATCTTAACTGTACTTTAATATACACTGTAAAAATCCTGGTTGCCTTACATTTTAAGCTGAATAAAATTAACTTTGAGTCAATTGAACTTATATTATGTTAAACTGACTTATAAATTAAGTTCTTACATGATTAACTTAGTTTAATAAGTTAAAAGCCTAAAACATATGCTGTCAAGACTAATTGATCATATAATTTAATAATTACTGGAATATACTGAGGTCAGAATCCTTAGCCCCTCTGTGATTTATTTTTTTATTTTTTAAATATTTCCCAAATGATGTGTAACAGAGCAAGGAAATTTTCACAGTTTGTCTGATAATATTTTTTCTTCTGGAGAAAGTCTTATTTGTTTTATTTTGGCTAGATTAATAGCAGTTCTTAATTTTTCAAAAAACATTTTAAGGTCAAAATTATTAGCTCCATAAGCAATTTTTTTCGATAATCTACAGAACAAACCATTGTTATACAATAACTTACCTAGTTACCCTAACCTGCCTATTACCCTAGTTAAGCCTTTAAATGTCACTTTAAGCTGTATCGAAGTGTCTTGAAAATAGTGAAACATTATTTACTGTCATCATGGCAAAGATAAATTAAGTTGTTAGAAATGAATTATTAAAACTATTATGTTTATAAATGTGTTGAAATCTGCTCTCTGTTAAACAGAAATCGGGGGGGAAAAACGGGGCTAATAATTCTGATATATATATATATATATATATATATATATGTGTGTGTGTGTGTGTGTGTGTGTGTGTGTGTGTGTGTGTGTGTGTGTGTGTGTATTTATTTATTTATTTTTTGCGGCCACTTGAGGCTTGCCGGGAGCCACTAGAGGGCCTCAGAAAACCTCAATGACCCGCATAATGACTGTATATCATTTTAAACCAGTTTCTCATAGAAAACAATGTTTATTAGAAACTCATATAGTTCATTTGACAGGTACTAAACTAACTGTCTTATTGACAACATTTTTATTCACTTTATAACATTCAATAATCTAAGCATGCAATTTATGACAGGGCAAAGATTTGTAGGTACTAAATGAATATGATGGTGAAAATGTAGTAAATATTTACCTGCGCATGACACCACACCACGAAGAAGTGAAAAGAGCTGCAAAATGAATAAATAAAAAAACAGTATAAAGTATGAAAAAGTACACAATGGACAGGACATGCGTAATGTAAGCTCATTATGTAAATGCAGGTAATTAAATGCGTAAATGTTTATTTAAGTTCAAAATACAACTTAAGTATTTTTCCTCAACTATGTAGTTAGAGACTAAAATATATTTATATATATTTAAGCAGCAGAATATTATAATTTATTTTCTTTCTGTATTGCATGAGATAAAAACTCACTATGGCGCATCAATTCGCAAAACGAAAATCAATATATATACATGCATATGCATTTATATGCAAATATGTTACGCTATAAAACAAATTTAGCTATGTTATAAAAAGTAAAAACGTTATCCACAACAATTTGCCTTTCAAAGACTATAGCCTATACCACTGTCTGTATTTTACTCTTAATATGCTAAATATTAGAAATAATAAATTATAAAACGCAAAAATAGCGTCACACGCCGCAAATATGTAATAACTAAAGTAATAGAGGTCATTAAATACTCCAAAAGCAACTTTTAATATATTTAACACTCAAAAAAACACCTAAAATAAAGATTTCCTAAATAATGTCGCTCAAAAACAAATAAATTTGTTAATAAAAAAGCGAAACGTCGGGTTCATTTTATTCAGACTAAATTTATTTAAACCAAATTTGACCCAACCTTAGATGAAAACAACCCGGCGTTCTTAAGTGTTTAAAAGTTCCTAAAAGAGCCAATGCAAACTCATATCGATAAGTAGGCTAAGTTTACAAAACCCGCACACTTACATTGATATTTTTAATAATTCAATATCATAACTTACATGTATAAGTAGCGCTGATTGATCCCATACATTGTGCGAACGCAAAAACTATAAAGTGTTCAATATCCAGGGCTCTCCTGAATGATATTCCTGATTAAACGAGTTCAGTCAAATCCATACGGCGGATAAATCCCAATAGGAGAAAAACCATGCGCGTAAAATCCAGAGGATCGTTTAGTTCCATCATCGTGCGTCTGTTAACCCAGCATTGCGTGTGTGTGTGTCAGTGTGTGTGTGTGTGTGTGTGTGTGTCTGGATCCTCAATACAGAATCAGATCCCACCCATCAAAACCTTCTGTCCCATTCACAGGGTCGCTAAACATCAACATGTGGAGGATTTACATCTTGCGCGATCAGACGCAGACTCTGAGCTCATGTGAGCTGACTCTGGATATTGGCTTTTATAATTGTCTTCTGGTTTCACTGTAATTCGCTGCTGATGGATGATTAATCTCTGCAAATGCACGCTGATGTCTTCTGATCATCGTCTGTATTTAAAGCTCTTTCTGGGAGTGTGTGTGTGTGTGTGTGTGTGTGTGTGAGAGAGAGAGAGAGAGAGAGAGAGAGGCGCGGCTGTTTTTAAGGGGTTTAGTGCACATATACAGTAAAATAAAAGTACATTTTGAAATATGGCAATAATGATATAGTTGCGAAATATATATTTCCTAAATATATTTACTGCAGATATATTTTTGGACGGTTTTTGAAAATATATTTTACATATAAAATAATTCAAAAATAAATTACTTATAATATATATATATATTAATAAAGGGACAATAATTAATATTATTAATGGAGCAGTAATTAAAGCAATAATGATGGACTAATCTTTTCACTTAATACGACATACAGTAAGTAATAAATACATATTTAATAAATAAGCATTTAACAATGTAAAAAATTATATTTAATAAATAGTGATGGAATAATAAATAAAATTATTCATACACAAAAAAACTGACCCCCAAACATTTGACCAGTAATATATATAAATACTAAATAACTATATTTAACAGTTTTTTTGATAATACTAAAGATGACTGTTATTATTTTTATTTATTCATTCATTTTCTTTTTGGCTTAGTCACTTTATTAATCTGTGGTCATCACAGCGGAATAAACTGCCAACTTAATCCAGCATATGTTTTACGCAGCGAATACCCCTCCAGCTGCAACCCATCACTGAGAAACATCCATACAGACTATTCACACACACATACACTACGGACAGTTTTAGCTTACCCAATTCACATGTGTTTGGACTGTGGGGTAAACCGGAGCACCTGGAGGAAACCCACATTAACATGGGGAGAACATGCCAACTCCACACAGAAATGCCAGCTGAGGCTCGAACCAGCGACCTTCTTGCTGTAAGGAGATGTGCTACCCACTGCGCCACCTTGCTGCCATTATTAATATCATTATCATTTTTATTAATAATTACATTAAATACATTTTTAAATACTGGATACTTTTTTGATCTTCATGCACATGCTTTAAGGTTGGCAATGCATTCTTCACTTAAAAATAAATTAAATTAAATCTATTAAAATTTTTTTTATATATATATATATATATATATATATATATATATATATATATATATATATATATATATATATATATATATATATATATATATATATATATTCACACACACACACAATATTAAACAATACAGATACAACATGTATTTAACAAATATTTAAAATATATTATTAATAAATATACAACTGGTCAAAAATATAGGGTAAGGGTGTTTGTTTCATGTTATTGTTTTTCTAAAGAAAATGATTGTGTTAATCAAGGCGGCATTTATTAAATGTAAAAAATTTGTTAAATTGTTGAATATTTATTACATTTTTTAAAGTAACTGCTTTCTTATTGTATGTAGTTTTAAATGAAATTATTACTCCAGTCATTATTGCTTTTATTATTATTAACATTAATAATAATTATAATATTTATAATAATAATTAATGTTAGAGTGAATCTGAAGAAGGACTGTTTGACTCTGAAGGCTGCATAATGAAGCTGAAAATTCATTTTCAAAATCACTGGAATAAATTATTAAAATAAATTATAATCTTGAACAGTAATTTTATAGTGCAATAATATTTCACAATTTTACATTTAGTGCTGTATATGATGACATAAATGAGCCTTGCAGTGCAGGACAAACTTATTTTAAAACATTTAACAATACTGACCCAAAACTAGTCTATCTGTCTGTCTGTCTATCTATCCATCCATCCATCCATCCATCCATCCATCCATCCATCCATCCATCCATCCATGCATCCATCTTTACTGTATATTAGTTGAAAATGTTTTTTCTTCACCCTAAAATATATTTAGGTTGAGATTAAATATATTTTGGATTTCAATAATATGCTTTATTGAACAACAAACATTCAACATGCAGGGGAAAACGCTATATTGTTTCAGTCTATGTGTGTTGGTGTTTCCCCATGAAGGGGCTGCGACTCGCACCTTTTGCTAACCTGCCGGCTGTAATGAGAACACAATGGAGAGCTTTAATCACAGGCGTCCAGCGGGCTTTTGTTCCCTCCTGCAGAATCCACATCAACACTAACGATATAACGTCAACAGGACGCTCGCTTTCCAACACACCGCAGCCATTAGTGCTGTCTTACAAGTGTGCGAGCAATACTGGGTTCCTCACAATCCATTTGTGTTGGGACGACATGAAGGAATTAAGTTAACTCATTGGTTTTTATTGAACTTAAAACAATTAAGTTGTCCGTAAAAACACCTAATGAGGATTGTGTTGTTTCAACACATTTTAATTAAGTGCTCTGAACAAACAGCAAATGTCGTTTTTTGAGTGCGCTGTAAAAAAATGCTGGGTTCCACACAATTCCTTCATGTTGTTCCAACACAAGTCAATTGAGTTAACTTAATGGTTTTGACAGATTTTAGTGGATTGAACATTAAACAATGAAGTTCTCCCAAAAAAACCCTTAAGGATTGTGTGGATTCAACTCATTTTAAATAAGTAGCCTGAACAAACAGGAGTGTGGTTCCCTCATAGGGAAAACTCACGAGGAGTCAAACTAAAGCATTTACTCTAAAAAGAAAAAAAGTTGGGCTTTTTTAACACAGCGTTAGATCAAAATGTACAAATATGCACCATTAAAAAAAAATCTATCCTTTTGACCCAATTGTTGGGTTTTTCTTCACTCAAAAAATGAGCTGAATCAACACAATTATTGAGTTCTTAGGGGGACAGATTAATTGTTTAGGGTGGTACAGTGGCTCAGTTTGCACTGTGGTATCACAGCAAGAAGGTCCCTGATTTAAGTCCCAGCTGAATTGGCTGTAGTGTGTGTGTGTGTGTGTGTGTGTGTGTGAGAGAGAGAGAGAGAATAAGTGTGTATGGGTGTTTCCCATAACTGGGTTGCAGCTGTAAGGGCATCCGCTTTGTAAAACATATGCTGGATAAGTTGTCGGTTCATTCCGCTGTGGCGACCCCTGATTAACAAAGGGGCTAAGCTGAAGGAAAATGAATGAATGAATGAAAAAAGATGATTCAATGATGATTTCTTGAATTTATGTTAAAAAAAAAAGGGGTAACACTTTACAATAAGGTTCATTAGTTAATGCATTTACCAACATGAATTAATCATGAACAACACATGTACAGCATTTATTAATCATAATTGAACATTTACTAATGCATTATTAACATCCAAGTCCATGCTTGTTAACATTAGTTAATGCACCATGAGTTAACATGAACTAACAATGAACTACTGTATTTACATTAACTAACGTTAACTAGCATGAACAAATACAGTAGTAAATGTATTGTTCATTGTTTGTTCATGTAAGTAAATGCATTAATTAACATTAACTAATGAACCTTATTGTAAAGTGTGACCAAAAAAGGTTACGTACGTGGTTGTAAACAATTTATTAGGGCTGTAAATGAACAAATTAAGTTGACCATTACTACATTTAGATTGTTTGTTTAAATGCAGCAAATATTAATTGTTTGCAACAATTTTGCAGACATCTTTTTTTTTCAGTGCACCCAAAAAATGATGTTTGCACCTTGTGCTGGTCACACTTTACAATAAGGTTCATTAGTTAATGTTAATTAATGCATTTAGTAACATGAACAAACAATGAAGAATACATCTACTACTGTATTTGTTCATGTTAGTTACTGTTAGTTAATGAAAATACAGTAGTTCAATGTTAGTTAATTGGTGCATTAACTAATGTTAACAAGCATGGACTCGAATGTTAATAATGCATTAGTAAATGTTCAGTTATGATTAATAAATGCTGTACATGTGTTGTTCATGATTAGTTCATGTTAGTAAATGCATTAACTAATGAACCTTATTGTAAAGTGTTACCCCTTTGCTCAAGCTACTTCTTGATTTTTGCGTGACAACTAAATTGTTTTATGTTCAATCCACTTAAATTTGTAAAAACTAATAAGTTGACCTAATTCCTTCATGTCGCCTCAACACAAATCGATATTTTACAGTGTATATTTGACCCAATGTTGGGTTGAAAAACCCAGTGTTTTTAGAGTTTTTCAAAACACTTTGAAAAGTTTAAAAAGAGTTTAACAAACTCCACTTGATGGTCACTAAAGCAAAACCAGCACTGCTTACAGTAGTGCACACTAAAATACTGGGCTGTTTTAACACAACACTGGGTCCAATATGGACAACCCCACCCCAAAAAGTAACTGAATTGAAAAAAAAATGTACAAAACGATTTGCTTTGTCTCTATTTGACCCAAAAAACAGCATTTTTTTACAGTGTGTTCTCATGAAAAACAAGTTCATTTAAGTGTATTAGTATACTCCTTTTAGGGCGGCGCAGTGGCACAGTAGGTATTGCTGTCGCCTCACAGCAAGAAGGTCGCTGTGTCTGGATGTTTCCCAGAGAAGGGTTGTGGCTGGAAGGGCATCCGGTGCGTAAAAACTTGCTGGATAAGTTGGCGGTTCATTCCACTGTGGCGACCCCGGATTAATAAAGCAACTAAGCCAACAAGAAAATGAATGACTGAGTATACTCCTTTTAAGCTGAAATAAGAGTACACTCTAAATTAAACTCTATAATATTAATGATTGAGTTTGACCTTGTTTAACCCAATATTGGGTTACCACAACCCAGCTCTAAGTGTAAATTTCATTTAGATCCCTTTTTTTTTTACCCTTACTACTATTTCATTGCTACTTTCTTTGAAATATTTGTAAACGTTCACATTTCTGCTTGCTGTTGCGTTGGGAAAGAAGGTTTTTATAATCCTACAGTGGGTCAAATAAAAAAACAACGTTGGGTTAAAACAGCCCAGTGTTTTTAGAGATTTAAAGTCCACTTGATGGGTCACTAATGCAAAACCAGAGAAACCTCCAGTGGTACTCTGTAAAACACTGGGTTGTTTTAACCCAACATTGGGTCAAACATGGACAAGTATGTGTTTTGCCTTAGTAGCTGTGTTTCCTTCCACCTGTTTTTATACACATTTGGAATATCGCATTAAAAATGTTTAATGGAAACACCAAGATGCGCATTTCTGTTTTGTTTTTTCAAAATAAAAAATTAATAATTTCAGCTGATTACAAATGTAAAAATTCCCCTCAGCTACATTAGCTTTAGTGTCAGAAATTATGATGACAAACCTACTTAAATGCAGTTTTACAGTTAAATCTGTAGGATTGTCGATACCTCAGTTTTCCTCAGCTCTGTAATGTGCTGCTGCTCGAATGTAAACTCCTGCAGAATCTGTGAATCTGCCGGTCAGGTCGGCGACAGACATGGACGTGGTGTTTATTGCAGCATTTTCTCCACCCGTCAGTTTGTATTTAGCTAACAATAGACTGATAAACAGCCAGCAGGGTGTGAATAGTTACTGTGAGGCAGGTGTGTGTGTGTGTGTGTGTGTGTGTGTGTGTGTAACACAAATACATGTTTTTTCATTGAATTCATACATATTTAAAATTAAATTTAATTACAGGTGTTTTTTTAATTCATAATAGTTTGTGTAAAATATGTGTATATTTATATTAGTTTATAAAAAATGTCAAAGAATTAATCGCATACAAGCTATATATACATATATCAGGGGTTACATAAATATATATGTACATTTTTTTATTTTAATTTATGTACAATGTGTGTGATTTTTTTTCATGTAGGCATAAATATACACTGCATATATTATGTAAAAACACACTTTTTCTTTTCTGCTTAGTCCCTTTTTTAATCTGGGGTTACCACAGCGGAATGAACCGCCAACTCATCCAGCATATGTTTTACGCAGTAAATGACCTTCCAGCTGCAACCCATCACTGGGAAACATCCGTACGCTCTCATTCACACACACACTCATACACTAGGACCAATTGAGATAATCAATTCCCCTATAGTGCATGTGTTTGGACTGTGGGGGAAACCAGAGCACCTTGAGGAAACCCATGCCAACATGGGGAGAACATGCAACCACACAGAAACGCCAACTGGCCCAGCCAAGGCTCAAACCAGCGACCTTCTTGCTGTGAGGCGACAGCACTAATATATATATATATATATATATATGGGATGTTAAGGTGATAAAATGTTTTAAACATTCTTTTATTAAAATTAATAATTCATATTTAATATTTTTATATTTCTTTTATGCAAGTTTTTAAATATATGCATTTTATTATTATTATATTATTATTATTGTTCAATATTATATAAAAAGTATTTAGCCATTTTATTACTATTTATTTATTTATGTTTACCATTTACTATGCTTGATTGATTGATTGATTGATTGATTGATTGATTGATTGATTGATTCAATTGATTCAATTCAATTCAATTCAAATCAATTCAATTCAGCTTTTAATTCAATTCAATTCAATTCAATTTTTTTGCCAGTTTAGTGGCTAATTCGTAAGAATTACGACAAGTTCAGTCGTAGGAAATTTTACAATTTTAACAAGAAGGCGTGGCACCTAACCCCACCCCTAAACCCAACTGTCATTGGGGGATGAGCAAATCGTACTAAATTGTACAAATTAGATTGTACGAATTCATAAGAATTAGCCACTAAATCAAAGTTACGAAATGCCGTGGGATTGTGTTGGATATTCCATGTTTTTATATTGTTGGCCTGTAACCTTTGCTAATTGATTTTCCCGATGTACCAAAATGACAAAACAAACTTTTTAGAAAATGTGCAAAACTGACAAACACAAGTGAGGCTCATTAAAAATACAGGCACTGCACTTCATACTTACGAAACGGAAAATAAGTTGCTCCAGATATGTTTCATTGCACATTACTGATTACAAATCCACTAGAGGGCGCTGTAGAGAGTGAGACTGAGGCAGTTGTCTTTGGACCACTTGAACCTAAAATAAAATGATAGGCAGTTTAGCTGATTGCGTAAAGCCATTGATAAAAAAGTAGTTAGTGTCTTTGACTCCGCCCTGTTATTCGATTAGTGCTGTAATAAAATGCTGATTTTTTTTCAGTTAAGATTACTGCAATCCAGGCTCATTATGAATATATACCCCGTTTACATTTCTGGAGAGCGCCAAATACATGGCAAGAGCTATGATTTTTTGCAGTTTTTGTTTTCGCGAATCCATCAGAGTCCACTATGTACGCTTTTTCAGATTTCTCTCGCCAGTGCCATTCGCTCCTGCTGTTCTCGCGTAAATCCAACAGAGGCCGCTGTGTATGGTTTTTCAGATCTCAAATTTCCCTTGCGAGTGCCATTCATGCCTGCACATCGGATGTAAATCCACCAGAGATCGCTGTCCACTGACCAGCCAATGACCCCAGCCACCCCTTCCTTACACCCAACCGATAGTGTTTTTAAAAGCAATCCAGAAAAAGAAAGCCACCTGATTTTTACCAAGTTTTCAGATCTTATTGTGTTTTCGACCTGTTATTTACTTGTTTATTTTATTTTTTGCCTTCTGTTTATATCTTACCTGCTTTCTGAAACCGCTCTTCGCCCGACTCCAGCTCTGTCATCACTGCCAACTCCCACTCTGCGTCTCAAGTCCACTTATGTACGCGGCGAGCCACTGGACAAACTGGTATCAGTGAAAAAGCCATCCATACAGAGGTAAGTGGTCAGTAGAAGTGTTAACAGAAACAAAAGCAGTCGGTGACACCATACCACCCCGTAGAGTTAATCTCAAAGACGAAATGGAGCCAGACGCACCTTTGGCTACATAATTCGTGCTCTCAAGAAATGTATACAGGGGTACCAATCCACAATGAGCCTGTGTTGGATTACGGACCAACATGAAAGTGTGTGTGTGTGTGTGTGTGTGCATCAGAGGGTTTAAGCAGTGTATCTCCTCAGCTGCATCGCTCCCAGCAGGACGCCATGGGTGTGGTCTGGTGTTTTTGGGATGTAAGGTGTCCTAATCAAACAACACACACATCTTTCCCCCTCCTCGATCACTTTGCAAAGCACCGGCCGCTGAGATCTGAGCCTCTGAAACACGATCTATTTACTATTTATTCCCGTCTTCGGCTTTGCTTGCTAACATAGTGACAGAAATAACCTGATCAGACAGCAACCCGAGCAGAATTTACAACTGAAGTCTGAATTATTCGCCCTCCTGTATATTTTTCCCACCATTTCTGTTCATTTCTAATCATAATAGTTTTAATAACTCATCTCTAATAACTGATTTATTTTCTATCTGCCGTGACAGCACATACTATTAGACTAGATATTCTTCAAGACACTAGTATTCAGCTTAAAGTGACATGTAAAGGCTTCACTAGGGTAATTAGGGTAAAGTTAGGGTAATTAGGCAAGTCATTGTATAACAGTGGTTTGTTCTGGAGACAATCCAACACTAATATTGCTGAAGGGGGCTAATAATATTGACTTTAAAATGGGTGTAAAACAATTAAAAACTGCTTTTATTCTATCTGAAATAAAACAAATCAGACTTTCTCCAGAAGAATAAATATTATAGGAAATACTGTGAAAAATTCCTGAATCTGTTCAACAATATTTGGGAAATATTTGACAAAGAAATTCACAGGAGGATGAATAATTTCATATTCAATTGGGCATCCCAGTAAATAAAGACTCGCAGTTGCTGTAAAACACACAGATGACAAGTGGACGTGGGATCTTGTTTGTGTTCAGAGTTTCAATGTCGAAGTGTTGACACGTGATGACAGCACGCAGTCGTGTTGAGATGCTCATTTCTACTGCTGTCAAGGCCTACATCCAATATAAGCAGCTCTAAAATTAACTGGTTATAAAACAACATGTAATTGCTGATCTGCAGATCTACTGGGATTTTCACCCACAACCATCTCTAGGGTTTACAGAGAATGGTCTGACAAAGAGGAAATATCCAGTGAGCGGCAGTTCTGTCTCGTTGATGGTCAGAGGAGAATGGCCAGACTGGTTCCAGCTGATAGAAAGGCAACAGTAACTCAAATATGCACTCGTTACAACCGAGCTCTGCAGAAGAGCATCTCTGCACGTCCAATCTTGAGGCGGATGGGCTACAGCAGCAGAAGAGCACACCGGGTGCCGCTCCTGTCAGCTAAGAACAGGAAACTGAGGCTACAATTCACACAGACTCACCAAAACTGGACAATAGAAGATTGGAGAAACGTTGCTGCTCTGATGAGTCTCCATTTCTGCTGACACATTCAGATGATCGGCTCACAATTTGGCCTCAACAACATGAAAGCATGGATCATCCTGCCTTGTATCAGCGGTTCAGGCTGGTGGTGGTGGTGTAATGGTGAGGGGGAGATTTTTTTTGGGTCCATTAGTACCAATTGAGCATCAACGCCACAGCCTACCTGAGTATTGCTGCTGACCATGTCCATCCCTTTATGAGCACAGTGTCTCCATCTTCTGATGGCTACTTCCAGCAGGATAACGCAGCATGTCATAAAGTGCAATCATCTCAGACTGGTTTCTTGAACATGACAATGAGTTCACTGTACTCAAATGTCCTCCACAGATACCAGCTCTCAATCAAATAGAGCACCTTTGGGATGTGTTGGAATGGCAGCAACTGCGTGATGCTATCATGTCAATATGGAGCAAAATAGGAATATTACCAGTAGCTTGTTGAATCTATGGCACAAAGAATTAGGGCAGTTCTGAAGGCAAAAGGGGGTCCAACACGATACTAGTAAGGTATACCTAATAAAGTGGCCGGTAAGTGTATTTGGCAGTGTTGATAACCAGTACTGGGTTGCGGCTGGAAGGGCATCCACAAAGCAAATGCTGGTTTCAATGTTGGTCTTGCTGGTCTCAATGCTGGTCAGGAGCAGCACTTAGACCAGCAAAACCAGCATTGAGACCAGCACTGAAACCAGCAAAACCAGCATTGAGACCAGCATCAAAACATACCTTACCAGCATACGCTGTTTTTTCAGCAGGGTGTTGTGAATAATTTATGGGATATTCTAAGGTTATTAAAATTGATAGTGTAAGGTAGTCTCAGAGATGTGCTGTAATTGTTATATATTTAATATAATTGTGTTTCCTTCTCATGTGATTAATTTGACTTAGTGTTTGTGTTTTTTTTTTTACAGATACACTACCATGTATGTCTTTTTTGCCATGTGTGTTTGCTCGGATAACATATAATTTCTTAGTACTAATTTCCTTTTGTATTTTCTTGTTCTCTCAACTTCTGTCATTTTTGGCCATCCAGACAAGAAATGTTCAGTTAACACAACTTTTGCTCGGATAACATATAATTTCTTAGTACTAATTTCCTTTTGTATTTTCTTGTTCACTCAACTTCTGTCATTTCAGTCCTGCAGACAAGAAATGTTCAGTTTGCACAACTTAAAAATATTTGTTGTGCTGCAGGTGCAGGTTTCCAGAAAACTACTAATGTTAAGTTGACTCAACTAGACATTTTTTGTTTCACTGACAAATTATTTTCAGTCAGTGTAGCTGATGTTTTCAAAAGTTGAGTAAACAAGAAAAAACAGAAGGAAATTAGTACTAAGATTTTTTTTGTTGAACTGGCTTAAAATTTTTTACAGTGAAGGCATGAAAGCTTCCTTGTCATAAAAGGTCAATTTTTGGAGACATTTATTGACCTTGACACCCAGCACCGTGGGTTTACGGGGTCTCAATGATGTCATTTCAGTATTTTAATCGCATCACAGGACTTCAGCTGTGTTCCATTTGACAGTAAATGCACTTAGAAAAGACTCAATAGGGTATTCCACAATCATAAATTCAATATAAAAGAAGACTTACTTATTGAAGATTATCTGTTAACATTCCTTCATTTTCTTTTCGGCTTGGTCCCTTTATTAATCTGGGGTTGCCACAGTGGAATGAACTGCCAACTTATCCAGCATATGTTTTTCGCAGCGGATGCCCTTCCAGCTGCAACCCATCACTGGGAAACACCCATACGCACTCATTCACACACATGCATTACAGACAATTTAGCTTACCCAATTCACCACATGTCTTTGGACTTGTAGGGGAAACCGGAGCACCCGGAGGAAACCCGCACAAACACGGGGAGAACATGCAAACTCCACTCAGAAATGCCAACTGACCCAGCCGAGGCTCGAACCAGTGACCTTCTTGCTGTGAGGAGATTGTGCTACCCACTGAGCCACCGTGCCACCCCTATCTGATAGCAATATGCATAAAAAGGAAACATCTTAATTGTATGCACAACAATATAACCGGAGCTGTTAGCGGTGTGTTAGTGTAGTAGTGTGAGCTGCAAGTGAAAGGTCGACTGGTGGTCTCCAAAACAGCTTCAACCACATCGTAAAAAAAAAAAAAACCGAACCATAAAACACAACTGGCTACTCGCTTCTGACCCCACAAAAATAGAGACAAAGCTTCAAAAACCGGGTGGTCTGATCTCAATTTACAGCGTACAGTAAAATGATTGAGGTATAGCTGGTTTTATATCCACACATGCCTTTTTGAACAGTGACAATTTGTGACATGCCCCTTTTAATATTTGGTCTGATATCCCATGACTTCAAAAGCACTTCAGCACTATTTAACTGACTGTGAACAATAATAATCCGCTTTGATCGTCGTTGGCTGCTAATATGATTTCCCTAAAATTCTATAATACAGGAGCAAGTCTAAATGTGTGAATATAACTTTACCCTAATGGGAAAGTACCACAACACCCGGACGAAACTCCTCTCAAGTCCAAACAAACCAAATGAGAATGAAAAGATTTGGATTCTCCCTCCTAACGGAGTGTGTTTACGGCTAGTTATTGCACTGTCCGCTGACCCTTAGTTTTACCCCAGCCATTTGCAAGCTGACCATTTGAGCTTGCCAAATTTGACACAGCTGACGCAGGCAATAAATTTGAACTACCTCCCCCTGGATCTGCGATCAGCCCCTCACCCTCACAACAAACACCTATGGAGGATCAGACTCCGCTGCATTCACACTGTGGTTCAAGTGACCCAATTCTGATTATTGTTCATCCATTCCAGCATAAGACGTTAATATTATGTTAGATTTAGGTAGTGATGTCGGGTGACCAAAAGTCAACGTCTAGCCAGCGTCCAAGGACGTTGTTTTGATGTCCAACGTTGATATTTGGTTGATTTTAGGTTGTGTTTAAAGTGCGCAAAATCCATCATCTTAAACCAGTGTGATATTGACGTCACATACTGGCATTTGTTCATCAGGATTGGCAACCAAAATTTAACGTCTGATAGACGTCATAGTGGTATTGTCCACACAACGTCAATCATTAGACGTTGATATTTGGTTGATTTTAGGTGTTTGAAAGTGACCAAATATCAATGGAGCCAGATCAGTCTCAAAAATAATTCATTCACAATTCACAATTGACATTTACAACATTTAATTTGTCAACATTGGGATGTGAAAATAAGGGACCCCCCCCCCCCCCCCCCAAAAAAAAATCTTAAAAATCCCCAAATTACTAAATATGTTCATTTGGAGCTGTTTCATTGTAAATAAACAATTAAATGGTCAGTGTTGATGCGAATATTTTGGTCATTGGTTCAGAAGCGTTTGTTGCTTGAATGGGTCAATAAAAAAAGTGAAATGTCCATAGATTTGCAAATAAAGTTGGATATTCCAATCCATTTATTGCCCATTTTGTCAAAAAAAAAAAAAAGTTAACATCAAAATAAATATAAATCCGTTCTCACAACCAAGTTTGTTTGACCTTCTTCTACGCCCCTCAGCTCGTCGCGAGGAGAGCATAAATACCAAATACAACCTCTAGTGGTGCGAAAGAAAATTGCAACCCATAAATGGCTCCAACACTCAATAATATGTTTTATTATTAATATTTACAAAAGAAAAAATAAAGATATACATTAGCAGCAAATACATTTTTTCATTTGATTACATTAATTAACAGGTGTCGCTTTAAAAATGCACACATCTAACGTTATATTGAAAGCATTCGATTGCTTTCCTATAACTTTTTATACTCAGTTAAGGTGAAATTAGTTGCTTTTTAAATTTTATTCAACATAGAAATATATAGACATAGCCTTTTATGCTAGTACAGGCACTTTTTTGATATTATATTTACAGAATTATTGTTATTATGAATTTACATACAGTACCTTACTGTGAAAGTAATGCAACTATTAGCCAGTAATTTACTGTAAATTTAAGGTCAAATATTTTACAGTGCACTGTGGATTGAGTAAATATATATATATATATATATATATATATATATATATATATATATATATATATATATATATATATATATATATATATATATATATATATACATATATTTTAAATACATATAGAGCAAGGTAAATGCTGATGTATATACAGTATTCTTCCTGTAATTGATTTATAGTTACTGGCAAACTGCTGCCAATAAGTTACACTGTAAAAATATTGTTACTGTAATTTTTCACCGTAAATCACATTAGTGTCACTTTACAGGATTTAACTGTTAAATTTGACATATTCAGAATTTTATTGTAAAATCAAGGCAGGAATACAGCAAATTACTGTAAAAATGGCTATATCTTTTGTACATTAATTATAGGAATTCAAACCCTATTAATCTTTCATTCGACAGAAATGAAAACACATGAACTTTTATGCGAGTACAGGTAGTTTTTTAATATTTGGAAATATTTACAGAATTATTGTCGTTATAAAATATCTCACAGATATTTATGTGAATTAATATACAGTAACTTACTGTGAAAGTAATGCAATTATTAGCCAGTAATTTACTGTAGGTTTAGTGTCAAATGTTTTACAATGAAGACAATTTAAAAACATATAGAGCAAGATAAAAGGCGCTGTGTATACAGTATTCTTCCTGTAATTGATTTACAGTAAGTTACTGGTGAACTGCTGCCAGTGAGTTACACTATAAAAAAATGTTACTGTAATTTTTCACAATAAATCACAGTAGTGTCACAATTTTACATATTCAGAATTGTATAGTAAAATTAAGACAAGCATGACGATTACAGCAAATTACTGTAAAACAGCTATATGTCTTTTACACAATAGTTATAGGATTTCAAACCTTTTTTTATTTTATTAAACTTTGAATTGTATACTTTTATTTTTTATTGTATGTTTTATGATAATACAGGCACTTTTAAGATATTCTATTTACAGAATTATTGTTATTATGAATTTATATACAGTACCTTTCTGTGAAAGTAATGCAATTATTAGCCAGTAATTTATAGAGGAAGATAAATGGTGCTGTAAATACTGAATTCCTATAATTGATTTACAGTAAGTTACTGTAGATTCTCTAGGAAACCGTTAACAGTGTTATTCTGCTTGGATAGAGTCTGAATGTCCTTTCAGACGTGGAAACCTGAGTTTGTGTTGCTCAATTATCAGCCAGTATCTCTGACTGTTGATGTGCCAGTCTACAGCTCGGGTCTGCAGTTAAAATAGCCGTCTGCTGGACCGACTCAGACATCTGTGTTATTTTTAAGAGGCAAAATGTCAGCGTGCTGCAAACAGGCGGAAAGCAGAGCATGTGTGGCTGAAATCACGGCTCCGGTCGGAGTCTTATCATCACCACTGCACACCTACTAACAGACGCATTCATTTGAAGTCAGAATTATTATCCCTCCTGTATATTTTTTTCTCTCAATTTCAGTCTAATGGAGAGAAGATTTTACAATACAGTAACAGATTTTTTTACTAGGACAGCACATAATATTAGACTAGATGTTCTTCAAGACACTAGTATTCAAGTTAAAGGGACATTTAAAGGCTTCACTAGGGTAATTAGGGTAAAGTTATGGTAATTAGGCAAGTCATTGTATAACAGTGGTTTGTTCTGGAGACAATCCAACACTAATATTGCTGAAGGGGGCTAATAATATTGACCTTAAAATGGCTTTAAAACAATTAAAATCTAATAATATTTGTCTAGATATTCTTCAAGACACTTCTATACAGCTTAAAGTGACATTTAAAGGCTTAACTAGGGTAATTAGGGTAACTAGGCAGGTTAGGGTAATTAGGAAAGTCACTGTATAACGATGGTTTGTTCTGGAGACTATCGAGAAAAATATATAGCTTAAGAGGGCTGTATGTTGACCTTTAAATGGTGTTTAAAAAAATGTAAAACTGCTTTTATTCTAGTCAAAATAAAACAAATAAGACTTTCTCCAGAAGAAAAAATATTATCAGACATACTGTGAAAATTTCCTTGCTCTGTTAAACATCATTTGGGAAATATTTAAAAGAGAAAAAAAAAATGTTATTTGTTAAATACACTGTCATGTAGGGAAATTGGACCCCCCCACACACAATAATTATAACTTTAACTGTATTTATTTATTTATTTATTGCACCTTTTAAGCTCCAAAACGTGTCAAATAATATTACAATTATCTATTTTATAGAAGAAAATATACTGTCTTTTTATGTTGGTTATTTCATTCTGAATCATATTTTAAAACAGAGGAGATCAGATTACTAATTGTTTTCTTTTAGCGAATCAGGATAATTTTTTATTAGCTAAAGACCTTAGATTCGCATAAAATTGGAATCAAAAGCTTTTCAGGTAAACACACTCTTAGATATTGATAAATCTGCAGCATCTGTTAATAAAGTCATGTATTAAGAGCAGGTTGTGTGTGTTCAGACTGACGTGACCTCCATGTGTCCGTTATATCACTATAGTCTCGTCTGCGGTCTTATTGTTGTCATCAGGCAACGCACACACTTCATCACATTCATATCACACACACACACACACACACACACACACACACACACACACACACACACATGCACACTGCCGGCTCTCCATTAACAGTTGTGTTGAGTTCTGCAGAGCCACTTAAACTTCCCTATTGTGTGCTTTTTGAAGAGCGTTTACTCACACGGGGCTCAGATCTTTCTCCAGCGACAAGCAGGACTTCGTCTGGTAAAATTAGCCTGCCAAACAACTCATCATATTGCTCTCACATTAACACATTAGCAACAGAAATCCCAGAACTTGCATAGAGCACAGGCAGTGCTTCGAGACATATGAGACGCACATTGAAATGCTTGACCATCCGTAATGGTTTGAATGATTTTTTTGTAAGCTTTGAGTTTAATATTCATTCAATTATTCATTTTACTTTAGCTTAGTCCCTTATTTATTAGGGGTTGCCACGGTGGAATGAACCGTCAACTATTATAGCATATGTTTTATACAGCGGATGCCCTTCCAGCGGCAACCCAGTACAAACACATTTACACACACACACTCATCCACTATGGACAGTTTAGTTCATCATTTCCCCTATAGCGCATGTGTTTGGACTGTGGGGGAAACCGGAGCACCCGGAGGAAACCCACGCCAACACGGGGAGAACCCCACATAGAAATACCAAGTGAACCAGCCGGGACTCAAACCAGCAACCTTTTTGCTGTGAGGCGACAGTGCTAGCTACTGTGCCGCTCACAACAAACTACATTCATTCATTCATTTTTTTTTCGGCTTAGTCCCCTTATTAATCTAGGGTCGCCACAGCGGAATGAACCGCCAACTTATCCTGCATATTTTTTAAGCAGTGGATACCCTTCCAGCTGCAACCCATCACTGGGAAATACCCATACACTCCCATTCACACTACGGACAATTTAGCCTACCCAATTCACCTACACCACATGTCTTTGGACTGGTGAGGGGTAACCAGAGCTGAGAATATATTATACACTCCAAAATACTACAACTGCTGTTTTTTTAAACTACTTATTTAAAATTAGCTGAAACGACACCATTTTTTAGTTTTATGTTTTAAAACATTTTTTCATGTTTTATGTTCAGTCCACTTGTATTAGTAAAAACGAATGAGTTGAATTAATGTTAGTCCCGACACAAATGTATTGTGTGCAACTGCAAAGCAACACCTTGGCAACCACCCCACCTTAGCAACTGCATGAGAACGCACTCTAGAAAGCCTAGAACTACTAAGCAAACACTTTTTAGTGTCCTAGTAATCACTGAAATAAATGTCCAGGTTAAAACACCTTAGCAACTGCATAGCAACACCTTGGCAACCACCACACCTCAGCAACTGCACGAGAACACACTCTAGAAAGCCTAGAACTACTTAGCAACAACTTTTAAGTGTCCTAGTTACCCCTGAAAGAAATGCCTATGTAAAGACACCTTAGCAACTGCATAGCAACACTTTGGCAACCACCCCACCTTAGCAACTGCATAAGAACACACTCTCAAAAACCTTAGCAATCACTTTTAAATGTCCTAGTAACCAATGAAACAAGTGACCACGTTAAAATACCTTAGCTACTGCATAGCAACACCTTGGCAACCACCCCAACTTAGCAACTGCACAAGAACCCACTATAAAAAGCTTAGAACTACTTAGCAACCACTTTTAAATGCCCTAGTAACCACTGAAACAAATGGCCAAGTTAAAACACCTTAGCAACTGTATAGCAACACCTTGGCAACCATCACACCTCAGCAACTGCACGAGAACACACTCTAGAAAACCTTAGCAACCAAATTGAAATGTCATAGAATCCAATGAATCAAATGCCTACGTGAAAGCAACTTAGCAACTGCATAGCAACACCTTGGCAACGACCCCACCATAGCAACTGCATAAGAACACACTCTAGAAAACCTTAGCAACCCATTTTAAATGTCCTAGTAACCAATGAAACAAGTGACCACGTTAAAATACCTTAGCAACTGCATAACAACACCTTGGCAACCACCCCGCCTTAGCAACTGCATAAGAACACACTCTAGAAAACCTAGGACAACTTAGCAACCACTTTTAAATGTCCTAGTAATCAATGAAACAAGTGACCACGCTAAAATACCTTAGCAACTGCATAGCAACACCTTGGCAACCACCTCACCTTACCAAATGCACGAGAACACACTCTAGAATACCCAGAACTACTTAGCAACCACTTTTAAATGTCCTAGTAACGACAGAAACAAATGACCCAGTTAAAACACCCTAGCAACTCCTTGGCAACCACCACACCTTAGCAACTGCATAAGAACACACTCAAGAAAACCTAGAACTGTTTAGCAACCACATTTAAATGTTCTAGTAACTAATAAAACAAAATGGCCAAGTTAAAACACCTTAGCAACTGCATAGCAACACCTTGGCAACCACCACACCTTAGCAACTGTATGAAAACACACCCAAAACATAGAAAACCTTAGCAACCACATTTGAACGGCTTATAGTAGCAACAGAGGGCCACACAAACACCTTAGCGACAGCATAGGAACAAATTAAAATCACTTAAAACACATTGAAACCACCCCTGAACACCTAAATCCTGATAACTGCATGCTAAAAAACACCTTATAGATGCACCTTAACAACCAGTCAAACACCTTAGCAACAGCATGGCAACATTCTGTAGGAACAGAACTCCATGAGTGTCAGAGTGGTTGAATGGCAGTCTCAGTGTGTGTGTGTGTGTGTGTGTGTGTGTGTCTAGCCTCCTCCTCCTCCTCCTCTCCCCCAGTCTGTCTGTCTGATGTGTCTGTGTTTCACACCTGATGCTAAAACCGCTGCACTTCACACTGGAATTTTCCGCTTTCTATTTTCTGTTGCAGCTCGCCGGCCCCCAGCACACACACCCCCAGCGGCCCCTACAACGCAGATACAACACTGCACTCCCTCTAACACACACTTTTATGCCCTTCCAGCTGCAACCCATCACTGGGAAACATCCATACACTCTTATTCACGCACACTCGTAGACCACGGCCAGTTTAGTTAATCAATTCCCCTATAGCGCATGTGTTTGGACTGTGGTGAAAACCGGAACACCCGGAGGAAACCCACACCAACATAGGGAGAACATGCAAACTCCACACAGAATTGGACTCAAACCAGCGACCTTCTTGCTGCGAGACCACCATTCTAACCACTAAGGCACTGTTTACAAACCTTTGTTACTATTTTATCTCAGTAAACTCCTAACTTTCTGCTTATTAAGGGAAAGGTAGTAGTTGGGTTTAGTTATTGGGTAGAATTAGAGATGTTTAATAACGATGATCATGCTTAATATAAGTTCTAATTAACAGCCAATATCTTAATAATAGGCCGGTAATAGACCACTGTAGGGCAAAGTTCACCAAAAACTACAATATTCTGTCATCATTTACTTTCCCTTCACTTGTTTCAAACCTTTATGAGTTTCTTTATTCTGTTGAACACAAATGAATATAGTTTGAGGAAGGCTGGAAACCGGTAACCATTGACTTCCATAGTATTTGTTTTTCCTACCATTGAAGTCAATGGTTACAGGATTTCAGCATTCTTCAAAATATCTTATTTTGTGTTCAACAGAATAAAGAAACTCATAAAGGTGAGGGAGAGTAAATAGTGAGTAAAAACGCATACTATGGAAGTCAATGGTTACAGGTTTCCAGAATTCTTCAAAATATCTTCTTTCATGTTCAACAGATCAAAAGAAACCCATAAAGGTTTGGAACAAGTGAAAGGAGCGTAAATGATGGCAGAATGTTCATTTTTGGGTGAACTGTCCCTTTAATTCGTGTGTATATTATCTTCCAATTCTCATTTAAAGGGACAGTTCTCCCAAAAACAAAAATGCTGTCATCATTTACGTTCCTTTCACTTGTTCCAAACCTTTATGGGTTTCTTTTGATCTGTTGAACATGAAAGAAGATATTTTGAAGAATTCTGGAAACCTGTAACCATTGACTTCCATAGTATCAGTTTTTTTACTAATATGTTGGATATGGATTTCAACATTCTTCAAAATATCTTCTTTCATGTTCAACATTAAAAACAAACACTTAAAGGCTTGGAACCACTTGAGGAAGCTTTAATAGTGAGTGAATTTTCATTTTAGGTGAACTAACCCTTTACTTACATTGAGAACTGGTCTCTTTAAAGAAGTCTTACCAAAGTATTGAATGCACTTAGCATTTCTTTATTGTGTGCTGGTGTTGGAGGATGAGGTGGTCTAGCGTGGGAATTGTGTGGGTTTTTTTTCGGGTCATCCAGCAGGACCTCTTACCTGTCCCTGACCCCTGAACCTGCAGTCAATCTGTCCACACCTTCATTTCCTCTTCAGTGATCACCTGAGCTCACAATCTACAGCCGCATCTCTGACCTCCGCATCGCACCTGAAGAAACACACAACACTTCACATATATATAAAGGGCTGCATAGTGGCTCAATCGTTAGAGAAGAAGGTCGCACGAAGGTTTGACTCCCGGCTGCATGGGTCAGTTAGCATTTCTGTGTGGAGTTTGCATGTTCTCCCCGTGTTGGCATGGGTCTCCTCAGGGTGCTCCGGTTTCCCCCACAGTCCAAACACATGCGCTATATATATATATATACACTCTACTCACCGGCCACTTTATTAGGTACACCTGTTCAACTGCTCGTTAACGCAACTTTCTAATCCTTCAATCACATAAAAGTAACTCAGTGCATTTAGGTATGGTCAAGACAATCAGCTGCAGCTCAAACCGAGCATCGAAATGAGGAAGAATACCAATTAGTACCAATTAAACATCAAGTCAACGCCTACAACAGCCTACCTGAGTATTGCTGCTGACCATGTCCATCCCTTTATGAGCACAGTGTCTCCATCTTCTGATGGCTACTTCCAGCAGGATAACGCAGCATGTCATAAAGCTCAATCATCTCAGACTGCTTTCTTGAACATGACGATGAGTTCACTGCACTCAAATGGCCTCCACAGTCACCAGTCTCAATCCAATAGAGCAGCTTTGGGATGTGGTGGAGCGGGAGGTTGGCATCATGGATGTGCAGCCGACAAATCTGCAGCAACTGTGTGATGCTATCATGACAATATGGAGCAAAATCTCTGAGGAATATTTCCAGTAGCTTGCTGAATCTCTGCCACGAAGGATTAAGGCAGTTCTGAAGGCAAAAGAGGGTCCAACCAGGTACTAGTAAGGTGTACCTAATAAAGTGGCCGAATAGTATATGTATATATATATGTACACTTTTTTATTGCGATAAATGAGATTTCTTTGTGTAAACTATGATGATTCTGATGTCATGTTGACTTTTAACTTTCTATTTGAAATGTGAGAAACACACTCAGTGGCAGAGCTGCGTCTTTAAACACACACGGCATCAAAGCACACACACCAGTGATGGAGAGAGGCTTCGATGCTGTGTGCGTGCATATGTGTGTGTGTATGTATGTGTATGTGTGTGTGTGTGTGTGTGTGTGTTTGTGTATGTATGTGTGTGTGTGTGTGTATGTGTGTGTGTGTATGTATGTGTATGTGTGTGTGTGTGTGTGTGTGTGTTTATGTGTGTGTGTGTGTATGTATGTGTGTGTGTGTGTGCGTGTGTGTGTGTGTATGTATGTGTATGTGTGTGTGTGTGTGTGTGTGTGTTTATGTGTGTGTGTGTGTGTGTGTGTGAGAGGTCGGGCAGAGAGCAGGGTAACTGAACACCGCTGCAGACAGCACTTAAACACTCAGTGAGAGACTCTCTCAGCTCCTGTTTCCAGTCACCTGTGTGTGTGTGTGTGTGTGTGTGTGTGTGTTCTGCATGTTTCTACAGGACCCCGACAGTGACACACGGGGGCCACACCAACCCCAGACACACACACACACACTGCTCACTGATTAATACAGTTCACTTCAGTCCTGTTTCCTGCAATACTACAAGTATTAGAGGAAAATGGTGAGTTATGAGGACATTATTGATGTTGCCATTTCTAAAAGACCTGCAAATCATATAGAATGAGTTGATGTTGTTTTCAGAATGTGAGATAGGGGTTGTACGGTTGGGGCAGAGGGAGAGAATATACAGTTTGTACAGTAACATAAAAACAAAAAACAAATTCAATGGAAACCTTTGGAATGTCCCCACAATCCACAAAGGACAGATTTATGTGTCTGAGTGTGTGTGTGTGTGTGTGTGAGAGAATGAGTGTGTATGGGTGTTTCCCAGTACTGGGTTGCAGCTGGAAGGGCATCCGCTGTGTAATACATATTCTGGAATAGTTGGTGGTTCATTCCGCTGTGGCGATCCCTGATAAATAAGGGCCTAAGCGGAAGGAAAATGAATGAATGAATGCTGATTATAAAGGTTTCCTGACAGTCTTATGAACAGTAAAGTGTTTCTCTCATTACTTTACTCCACAAGTCAAGTGCCACTATAGTCTTGTGTGGCACCTTTCTGTCTGTCCTCCAGTGTTTCTCTATCCGTTGGCTGTGTTTCAATACACAAACGCAGGGCTGAAGTGCATTGTGGGGGTGAGGGCCATCATTCCAAGGCTTGGGTTTATCTTCATTTTAACCCAGCAGAACCCAAATCTGACCCACGCTGAGCCCCTGAATGGCCAACATGGGAAACAGCATGTCGTTTCTGACAAAAGCCCAGTTAGAAACAATTAGTTCCCCAGGCGGAGGTTTGATTGAGCCGGTTGATTGTGGGAGGATCAGGCCCCAGAGCTTCACAATGCCTGCCTTTCTTTCACATTCAGGTGCGACAAAGCAGGTATGCTCAAAAAGCCCTAATCCCACATTCAGGACAACAGGGCGCTTTCACACAGGAAGGAGGAGCGTTTGTGTTTCAGGTATGTTTTCTCCTCCCATTCGCACTAACTACATCTCAGCAGAGCGAAAAAATGTGGAGCCAGATCAGTCTCAAAAATAAGAAACATTTTTCACACTTCACATGAACAAAATTTAATTTGTAAATTCTAAAATAAATGTAAATGTGCAAACCCAACTCGTGAATAAAAACCCAATTCATTTATACACAAATCCAATGTGTAAATTCATAACGTAATTTGTAAATACACAAAACGAATTCATAAATTCAAATCTCAATTCATAAATGAGCAAATCCAATTCGTAAATTCAAATCTCAATTCATAAATGTGCAAATCCAATTCGTAAATTTAAAACACAATTTATAAATTTTTAAAATCCAATTCGTAAATTCAAAACGCAATTCGTAATACACAAATCCAATTCATAAATTCAAATAGCAATTTTTAAATGCGCAAATCCAATTCGTAAAATTCAAAACAATTTATAAATGCGCAAATCCAATTCGTAAATTAAAAATGCAATTTATAAATGTGCATATCTATTTCATAAATTCGAAACACAATTTTTAAATGCGCAAATCCAATTCGTAAAATTCAAAACAATTTATAAATGCGCAAATCCAATTCGTAAATTAAAAATGCAATTTATAAATGCGCATATCTAATTCATAAATTTGAAACACAATTTATAAATGCGGAAATCCAATTAAAAAATTCAAAACAAAATTCATATTCATGTGAGAATCCAATTAATATGGGGAAATATTTATAATTTTACTAGTGAATTTACAAATTGGGTTCTGAATTTTTTAATTGGATTTGTGTATTTTTGATTTGTGTTTTGAATTTGATCAAATTGTTTTGAATTGGATTTTGTAAATGTGAATTGTGCGGTGCATGTGTGGGTTTTATTTTTGCAAATGTTTTTTTTTTAGACTGAACTGGCTCCATTAAAAACACTCTCTCTCCTTAAGGAAACTCCATATAGAAATCTGATACATGGAAATATATGCAACATATGAGTTCATAATTGGATTTCACATATATAAAGTGTGTCATATATTAAAGAATATTGCAAAAATGGCCGCTTACATTATTTTTACATTCAGGAATGTAATGTTTTCACAGTATTTCCTATATTATTTTTTTTCTTCTTGAGAAAGTCTTATTTGTTTTATTTTTGCTAAAATAAAAGCAGTTTTTAAAGCCATTTTAAGGTCAATATTATTAGCCCCCTTCAGCAATATTAGATTTTGACGTATTGTTTGTAAATAAAAGTCTCTCTTCTCCTCCAGTCAGGCTTCACACACTAAGTACCCCTTACGCTGAAACATCAGCTGCTCTCTGCCCCTTTAAACACTTGACTTGTCATTCCTTCATGCAGTTTAGGAAAGCCTTTTCGTGTACAGGTAGAGCCAAAGAATTTCCAAAACAAAACCGTGAAGCAATCCATGCAAGCCATGACTGACATCTGAATCCTCTCTGCGTTCAGCTCATCATTTACTCTCCAAACTCAAGTGTGACACGATGGCTGGATTTATTAGTTAGATTTAATAGGGTATAATCATAAATCACATTAGAGAAACACTTCAAAAACATCCCTAAATGAGCAGTTTTCTGTATTTTTTGATTCATGTTTTTATTTTTCTCTATTTATTTCTGCTGTTGAATTGCATTATGGGATGTTAATCTTTCTTCCGACAACTTTTAACCGTGAAAAGATGTAAAAAGTGACTTTTATTGACTTGTGTAATAGTTTGCAGTGCTATATTGTGGTTGGTGTTGTATATTACGCTACAAACACCTTGTAATAAACTGCAGTTTATTTACTGTTATTTTACACACTTATTTCTCTATATATTATTATTTCTTATATATCATATTATGATCTCAAACTATTAAAATGTCAATAAAAGTCACTTTGTTAAACTGTAGAGTTGAATTCTCAACATCAAAAGTGGATAGAGCAGAGATCAACATCCCATAATGCACATCACAACCGTAAATAAATGAAAAACATCACAAAATACAGAAGCAGTTTATTAACAGATATTTTTACAGCATATATAACACCGTTCTAGTGGATTTTCAATAAATTATTACATATCGCACCTTTCATGCAATGTACGTTATTACTCAGACATGTTCTAAGCAAAAAATAAAAAAGATCTTCAACATGAGAGTATAATGAATCATGTTCAGTGTCTTGTCCGCAATGTGCATGTGCAGTTCACTGAATGGCCACCGGTGTCGCTATAAACAAGGCTATTTAAATTCTACAAGCAGCTCCTTTTGTTTCATTGTCATCTGCATGTACAGTTTTTCAAAACATACACTGTGAAAAATATCTCAAATTCAGGGGTTTTACATATTTTGTGGTTCAGGTTTTTATTTTTCCCCATTCATTTCTGCTTTTGAATTGCATTATGGGATGCTAATCTTTCATCCAACAACTTTTACCCTGACTTTTATTGAACATGTGTAACAGTGTGAAGTGCTATAGTGTCTGGTTTGGTGTTGTACATTACGCTACAAAAACCTTGTAATGAACTGCAGCACATTTATTGTTATTTTACACACGTATATATTTTCTTATACATTATATTATTTTAAACCACTAAAATGTCAATAAAAGCCACTTTAATACGATATTACTCACACATTTTCTAATCAAAAAAAGAAAAAAGAGATGAGATTATGTTGAATTATGTTCAGTGTATTGTTCGCAATGTGTGTGTGCAGTTCACAGAATGGCCACCAGTGTCGCTATAAACAAGACTATATAAATTCTACAAGCAGCTCCTTTCATTTCAGTTTTTCAAAACATACACTGTAAAAAAATCTCTAAATTAGCAGTTTTCTGTATTTTGTAATTCATGTTTTTATTTTTTACCCATTTATTTCTGCTTTTGAATTGCATAATGGGATGCTAATCTTTCGTCCAACAACTTTTAACCTTGAAAAGTTGAAAAAAGGGACTTTTGTTTGGTGTTGTATATTACGTGACAATAACCACCAGCACATTTTCTGTTCTTTTAAAGACTTATTTCTCTACATATTATTAATTCTTATACATTATATTATGTTAAAATATAAAATGTAAATAAAAGTCACTTTGTTAAACTGTATTTTCTGTTGAATTTTCAACATTAAAAGTGGACAGAGCAGAGATCAACATCCCATAATGCAATTCACAACCGCAAATAAACACAGAACACAGACTCTGTTGATGAACAGATATTTTTACAGTGCACCATGATATGCTTTTTTTGCTCCTTTCAGCATTTTCTGGATGAGGGAGCTCTCAGATTTCATCTAAAATATCTTCATTTGTATTCTGAAGATGAATGAGGGATTTAAATGACATGAGGGTGAGTAATTAATAACAGAATGATCATTTCTGGGTCAACTACTACTTTAAATCCAATGACCTCAATTCATTTGCAGTGTCTGCAGTTGTGTTTTGAGCGCAGCTCTGTCTCCATCAGTGCATTAGAGTGTTTGTGTTGCGACTGATCTTCAGTTTATTTCCCTGTGGTGTTCACATCAAAGGGGCAGTACTGGGACGAACAAATGCACAAGCAGTAAAACTTAACAAGGTGTGAATGTCCTCATGCTGCCCTGACACACAGCTAATGCCCTTTTTGCATTGCCATAGCCAGGGGGTGAAAATGAGTGAGGTCTGAGGAGTTCTGCAAATAAAATATGTACCCTGTGAAATGGTTTATTAACCATTTGCATATTTTGTGATTCACAAGTGTTTTCCATTTATTTACTGGTTGTGAAGTGCATTATGGGATGTTGATCTCTGCTCTGTTCACTTCTGATGTTGAAACTTCAACTCTACCGTTTTACAAAGTGACTTTTATTGACATTTTAGTCGTTTAAAATAATATAAGAAATAATATATGGAGAAGTAAGTCTGTAAAATAACAGAAAATGTGCTGCAGTTTATTACAAGGTTATTATAGTGTAATATGCAACACCAACCAAGACAATATAGCCAACCCAGGCTCATTCAGAAAAGTGAAAACATACCCCTGTATACCTTTCTAGAGCGCACCAAATATGTCCTAGGACAGGGGTGTCCAAACTACGGCCCGCGGGCCATCTGCAGCCCGCAATCAGTTTTGTGGCGGCCCGTGAGGCTTTTTATAAATATCAATAGAATCTGGCCCGCTATACAAAAAATGAACGTAATTCAATAAATAACCACCGGGTGTCGCTATTACATGCATTCAATTAAGCAGCAGTTCTTGTTATGATCTATCTATCTATCTATATACACACAGTTGAAGTCTGAATTATTAGCCTCTCTTTGATTTATTTCTTCTTTTTTAAATATTTCCCAAATGATGTTTAACAGAGCAAGGACATTTTCACAGCATGTCTGATAATATTTTTTCTTCTGGAGAAAGTCTTATTTGTTTTATTTCGCCTAGAATAAAAGCAGTTTTTAATTTTTTATGAACCATTTTAAGGTCAAAATTATTAGCCCCTTAAGTCTTCAGAAAAAAACATTGTTGCCCTATTAACTTGCCTAATTACCTTAATTTGACTAGTTAACTTAACTAACCTAGTTAAGTCTTTAAATGTCACTTTAGGCTGTATAGAAGTGTCTTGAAAAATATCTAGTCAAATATTATTTGCTGTCATCATGACAAAGATAAAATAAATCAGTAATTAGAAATGAGTTACTAAAACTAATATGTTTAGAAATGTGTGGAAAAAAAAATTCTTCTCTCCGTTAAACAGAAATTGGGGAAAAAATAAAAAGGGGGGCTAATAATTTAGGGAGGCTAACAATTCTGACTTCAACTGTATATATATATATATATATATATATATATATACATCTATATATGCGTGTCTGTGTGATGTAAGTAAAATTTGGCCCACGAAAACGTTTTTTTTTTCCATCTGGCTCTCGGCCCAAAAAGTTTGGACACCCCTGTCCTAGGAGCTGCGTTTTTTTGCCGTTTTTGTCTTCGTGAATCCACCAGAGGCTGCTGTGTCACTTTTCCAGATCTCAATGTTCTCGCGAGTGCCATTCATGCCTGCTGTTCTCACATAAACCCACCAGAGGCCGCTGTCCACTGACTGATCGGCTGACCCACCCATCCCCTTCCCTAAACCCAACCGACAGTGTTTTAATAAGCAATCCAGAAAAAGAAAAGCCCTCGCATGATTTTTACCACGTTTTCAGATTTTACCACACTCACACCCTGTTATTTACTTGTTTATTAGATTTTTTTGTTTTACCTGCTTTCTGCAACAATTCTTTGCCAGACTCAAACCCTATCGTCATGGTCAACTCCTCTCTGCGTCTAAATTCCGCCAACGTACGCGGCGAACCTACTGGACAAACTGGCTACGGCAGAAAAGCCGTCCATACGGAGCTAAGCAGGAACTGCGTCATACATTCCCTTAGCATTCGTTTTAAAAACGAAATGCAGCTATACATACATCTGGCTACATAATTCACAATCTCCAGCAATGTATATAGGGCTACATTTACAGAATGAGCCTATGTTGAATATTAGTGTTGGATTGTCTCCAGAACAAACCACTGTTATACAATGACTTGCCTAATTACCCTAACTTTACCCTAATTACCCTAGTGAAGCCTTTAAATGTCACTTTAAGCTGAACACTAGTGTCTTGAAGAATGTCTAGTCTAATATTATGTGCTGTCATCATGACAAAGAGAAAATAATTCAGTTATTAGACATGAGTTATTAAAACTATTATGTTTAGAAATGTGCTGAAGAAAATCTTCAACCCCAAGAAAATGGGGGTTAAAGGTTATACATAACTCAGACTTCAGCTGTAAATGTTTATGAATTTTAGCTAAACTTTTGCTGTAAATGCTTCAAATTTCAGATCTGTTCCACAAGGGCTTCGCCTTGATGTCAAAACAACATCAACAGACGATTCGTCTATACGTCTGGAGTGAGACTGTGTAGTCTCTGGGGTGAGTTTGTAGAATGGTGCCAGCTCCTGTGGGGGCGAGTGTAAAGGAAACATCAGGTGTTTGAAACAGCTCATTCTCTGCTCGCACACACTGATTTATCTGCGCATTTCAGAATTATGTTCCCGACCTCTTCACCTCGGTGCCATTTGTGTTTTTCCCCCCGCTCATAAAACAAGCGTGTATCTGCACCCCCTGCCCACCTCCAGAGTCACCCACAGTTCAGCGTCCACCCGCGGATGACTTTAGTCTAGGCATAAGATTCTGAAAGTATGATAACCTTGGAATAAAACATCACGGTTAATGCTCTAAAATAGGTTCCTTTTAAATGTCTGGGTTAAAAAATAAATAAATAAATAACTTTTCCCCTATTGAACACAATATATTTTATTTTAAGAAACATTTATAATATTTGGAGCAGTAAACATGTCAGGCTAAATAATTAAATCATTGACTTCTGCTGTCTTCATTAGTTTCAACTTTACAGCATCTTTGGAGATCTTTCTCTGACAGTAAGCGTACTGGGTTGCAGCTGAAAGGGCATCCACTGTGTAAAACCTATGCTGAAATAGTTGGCGGTTCATTCCGTTGTGGTGACCCCTGACTAAACTGAAGGAAAATGAATGAATGATACAGTAAGCCACTGCACTGTTCAACTCTAGAGCATGCTGGGAAATCGATTTATAAGCGATTAGTTTTTCATGAATCGTGGGCTGAGCAGTAGCTTTTGATGTGGGTGGGTGCTGGTCAATCGAAGGTTTTGAAAACACTAGTGGTTGGGTTTAGGGAAGTGAGTAGGTGCTGGTCAGTCAGAGCTTTTGAAAACACTAATGGTTGGGTTTAGGGAAGTGGGTGGGTGCTGGTCAATCAGAGCTTTTGAAAACACTATTGGTTGGGTTTAGGGTAGAGGGCGGGCACTGGTCAATCGGAGCTTTTGAAAACAATATTGGTTGGGTTTGGGAAGTGGGTGGGTGCTGGTCAATCGAAGGTTTTGAAAACACTAGTGGTTGGGTTTAGGGAAGTGTGTGGGCGCGGGTCAAACAGTGCTTTTGAAAACACTAATGGTTGTGTTTAGGGAAGCAGGAGAGTGGGTCAGTCAGTCAGTCAACGGTGGCCTCTGGTAGATTTATGCAAGGACAGCAGGCACGAATAGTACTCGCAAAAGAAATTTGAGACCTCAAACAGCGTACACAGTGGTCTCTGGTGGTTTTGCAATGACAAAAACTGCAAAAAAAAAAAAACAGCTCCTAGGATGTTTTTGGCGCTCTCTAGAAATGTTTATAGGGGTACGTTTTCGGAATGAGCCTGCGTTGGTTTCTGGAGATATGGTTGCCTTAAAAAACTGAATAAAGTATTTGTAAAAAGTATATATACTTTATGTATTTTTTCCCTCAATTTCTGTTTAACAGAGAGATTTTCTTCAGCACATTTCTAAACATAATAGTTTAATAACTCATTTCTAATAACTGATTTATTTTCTCTTTGTCATGATGACAGCACATAATATTAGACTAGATATTCTTCAAGACACTTCTATACAGCTTAAAGTGACATTTAAAGGCTTTACTAGGGTAATCAGAGTAAAGTTAAAGTAATTAGGCAAGTCATTGTATAACAGTGTTTTTTTTTTAGACAATCCAAAACAAATATATTAATATATTATATAATAACCAAAAAATATTTTATTAAAATGGCTTTAAAAAAATTGAAACTGCTTTTATTCTAGCCGAAACAAAACAAATAAATAATGTGAAAATGCCTGAATCTGTTAATGTTTAACAGAGGAAATATTTGAAAAAGAAAAACACAGGAGGGTGAATAACTTTGTTCTCAGCTGTATATCGTATAGAAACAGAACATTTTAGCGGTGTTAAAATCTTGACTTTTCCAAACCGTGGTAATCCTTAAAACAGTTATCATCCCATGTTGACTTTAGTCTCCTCTTGGACGTGACGGTGCATTCCAGCCAAACCAAAACCCCTCTCTCCTTTCCACAACACACACACACTTTGAAACTGGAAGCCACAACACACACATGAGACTATGCACACAAAAGGAGCTTGATGTGACGAGATTGATAAGCCGTGAAAGCATGAATCAGCGTTGAGAAATGTTAATGGAGTTATTACGCCATTATGCTGATCAATGGGGGTTTTACGAACTTTTAATGACTGATGACAGGAGGACAAATACTTCATTAATGTCAGCAGGATGTTTGATGTTTGGACCTACTGAAGTATCAGGCTCAGGATTATGTCTACATTAGGTCTACAACTTATTATTATTATTATTATTATTATTATTATTTTTATTATTATTATTTGTTATTATTAATATTATTTGTTATTATTATTACAACTATTATTATTATTATTATTATTATTATTATTATTATATTATTTATTATTACTATTAGTATTATTATTATTACTTTTGTTATTACTTGTTATTATTATTACTATTTTTATTATTATTTGATATTATAATAATAATTATTATTATTACTATTATTATTATCATTATTATTATTATTAATATTTTATTATTATTATTATATTATTATTATTATTGTTATTATTATTATTATTATTACCATCATTATTATTATTCTTATTGTTATTACTATTATTATTACTATTATTATTATCATATTTTTACTATTATTATTATTCTTATTTTATTATTTTATTATTATTATTATTAATAATAATATTTTACATAGTATTTACTATTTTTCTTTTTTAAAAACATTAGCTGGAATAAAAGCAGTTTTTAGGTCAATATTATTAGCCCCATTCAGACTTTTTTGGCTACAGAACAAAGTTGTCCCATGACTTTTAAATGTATTTAGTCTATTAAATTAACCCTAGTGAAGCCTTTAAAAAAGCTGAATACTAGTATCTTGAAGAATATCTAGTCTAATATTATCCAACTGTTATTAGAAATTCCTTATCAAATAAATTATGTATTTTCTCTCCAGTAAACAGCACTTGGGAAATAATTTTACCTTCAACTCCACATGACTGATCATAATGTTAACAAAAAAATAAGGTCAGGTCTATTAGGTGTTGCATAACTGTTAAATATTTACCATTATGAAGTACCATTGTACAACTGTACCATTTTCAGATTTACAAATGCTGTAATTTGTGCCATTTTACTACAACTTGACTTTAATCCACACTGAGAAGCGGGTTAGGGTATAGGGGAATTGATGAACTAAATTAGCCGTAGTGTAGTTGCAGCTGGAAGAGCATCTACTGCATAAAACAAGTGCTGGAATAGTTGGAGGTTCATTCCGCTTTGGCGGAAAACTCCACACAGAAACCCCAACTGGCCCAGTCAGGATTCAAACCAGCGACCTTCTTGCTGTGAGACCTTAGTGCTAACATAGTGCTGAGCCACCGTGCCGTCCCTAAATTTGTAACCATAACAGTAAAATCAAATACTATGAACATCAAAGTTTTCCAATGTTCATTAAAACATCTTTCTTTGTGTTCAACAGAAGAAAGGAAGTCAAAGTGGTTTGGAACAAGTAAAGGTGAGGTAATGATGACAGTAAATCATTTGAACTGTCTCTTTAAAATCGCTAATTACAGTAGTTGTTCAGCAGTGACCTCTAGTGGACAGGCAGTTTACTGCAACCTAAACAATTATTAAAATGTTCACTCATTCATTTTCTTTTCGGCTTAGTCCCTATATTAATCTGGGGTCGCCACAGCGGAATGAACCCCCAACTTATCCAGCATATGTTTTATGCAGCGTATGCCCTTTCAGCTGCAACCCATTTCTTAGAAACATCCATACACACTCATTTACACTACGGTCAATTTAGCCTACCCAATTCACCTGTACCGCATAAAGTTACCTAGTATAACATGAGAACTGCAGAGTCCAGCATTTTTATTTAGCTCCTCACTCCATTTAGCTCTTATGAAGGCTCTTAGCCAAAGACGTCTGCAGTTGGCATTAAAGCAGTGTGGTGTACGGTAAAAGTTTTCTATTTTTGGACTTTCGATTTTGGCATCCTACCGCACAACACCACGTGTTTGCCATTGCAACCGGCAACCGGTATGCACGGTTGAACCCATGTGACATGTGTGGCGTAGGTTGGTACTTGCCCTATTATGGGAACAATAGGTTCAACTTCCTACTATGGAACTCAATGGTTACAGGTTTCCAGCTTTCTTCAAAATATATTATTTTCTGTTGAATAAAAAATGAAACTCATGAAGAACGTGTTGTGTACTGTTGCACTACACAGACTGGCCACAGGGTGTCAGCATAAGTCAGACACAATGGAAGACAATTCCACAAGACATTCAACATTCTGTTGAACACAAAAGAAGATATTTTGAAACATGCTGGACACCTGTAACTTCCACAGTATTTGATTTCCCTACTATGGAAGTCAATGATTGCAGATTTGTGGCATTGTTCAAAATATCTTCTTTTATTTTCATTGTTCAACATAAAAAAGAAATTCAAAAAGGTTTGGAACCACTTGAGGCTGAATAAATAGTGAGTAACTTTTCATTTTGGGGGAATTATCTATTTAAGGATGTATAAAGTATGGTTGCACTGCACAGACTGACCTCAAGGTGTCAGCATATGTCACATCTATGGTAGACAATTCCACAAGATATTCAATATCATGTTGAACACTAAAGAAGATATTTTGAAAAATGCTGGAAATAGGTAACCATTGACTTCCATAGCATTTGTTTTTCCTACTGAGGAACCCGATGTTTACAGGTTGTTAGTGTTCTTCAAAATATATTCCTTTGTGTTTAACATAAAAACTAAACTCAGTTCATTGTTAAGCATAAATAAGAAACTCACACAGGTTTGGAACCACTGGAGGGTGAGTAAATAGTGTGAGAATTGATTTTTGGGGTAAAATATCCCTTTAAGTCCGTATTGAGTACTGTTGCACTTCACCGACTGGCCACAGGGTGTCAGCATAAGTCAGAAGCGATAGTAGACAATTCCACAAGACATTCAATATTCTGTTGAACACAAAAGATGTTTAGAAAAATGCTGAAAACAAGTAACCATTGACTTCCATAGCAGTTGTTTTTTTCTGCTCTGGAAGTCAATATTTACAGGTTTTTAGCTTTCTTCAGAATATCTTCTTTTGTGTTTAACATAAAACCGAAACTCAGAAAGGTTTGGAAACACATAATGGTGAGTAAATAGTGAGTAACTTTTCATTTTTAGGTGAACTGAACCCTTTAAAGACGCATTGAGTACTGTTGCACTACACCGACTGGCCACAGGGTGTCAGCATATAACACTAAAGAAGATATTTAGAAAAATGCTGGAAATAAGTAACCATTAACTTCCATAGCATTTGTTTTTTCTATTATGGAGGTCAGTGTTTACAGGTTTCCAGCTTTCTTCAAAACATATTTTGTGTTCATTGTTAAGCGTAAATAAGAAACTCACAAAGGTTTGGAACCACTGGAGGGTGAGTAAATAGTGAGTGACTTTTCATTTTTGGGTGAACTGTCCCATATTGAGTACTGTTGCACTACACCAACTGGCCACAGGGTGTCAGAATAGGACAGAAGACAAATCCACAAGATATTCAATATTCTGTTAAACACAAAAGAAGATATTTTGAAAAATGCTGGAAACATGTGATCATTGACTTCCGTAGCATTTGTTTTTCCTACTAAGGCACCTAATGTTTACAGGTTTTTTTTTTCTTTAATATATATTCTTTGTGTGTGTGTGTGTGTGTGTGTGTGTGTGTGTGTGTGTGTGTGTGTGTGTGTGTGTTCAACGTATTGAGACGTATTGAGTACTGTTGCACTACACCAACTGGCCACAGGGTGTCAGCATAAGTCAGAAGCAATAATCAACATAATTATGTTGAACATTAAAGAAGATATTTTGAAAAATGCTGGAAACCTGTAACCATCGACTTTCATAGTAATAGTTTTTTTCTGCTCTGGAAGTCAATATTTACAGGTTGTTAGTGTTCTTCTATATATATTATTTTGTGTTTAACATAAAACCGAAACTCAGAAAGGTTTGGAAACACTTAATGGTGAGTAAATAGTGAGTAACACTAAAGAAGATATTTTGAAAAATGCTGGTAACCTGTAACCACTGACTTCCAAAGCATTTGTTATTCCTACTATGGAAGTCAATGGTTACAGGTTTCCAGCTTTCTCCAAAATATCTTCTTCAATATTCTATAAAATAAACATCATACAGTTTTGGAAATCGTGAGTAAATGTTCATTTTTGGGTGAAGTGCAAAGTATTCTTGCTATATCAGTGGCGATTTATCTCATACTGGCTCGGTGGGGCTTTCTAAAGTGTAGGGTCATTTGGGACAAATTGGTCACGTGACCCCTTAAACCCTCCACACCAAGCATTTTGTGATTGGCCCCTGTTTTTGCCTTTGTTTGAGCGCTGATACCCGCAGCATTTATGGCTGAGCTCCATAAAGAGCGTCTCTATGGGGATGTGCTGGCCGGACTGATGCTCATAAAGCGGGTCTGCTAGAGTCTGATAGCCAAAGACAAACACGCCACACTGTAAAAAATATAATTGTAGAAAAACAAATTCTGTATTGGGAGTTTCATGTTCATGAGTGTAGTGTGCCAGATATTATGTCAACCCAAACCTTAATTTTTTTTAGTGCTGTATTTTTGCACTAAATACAATTATAAGCCTGTTTACTCACTGACACGTCTTACCCAACATCGCCTGCTCTTTCAATGCATGTTTCCTGCAGCGTTCCATGAATCAACCTAAGGTGTTGAAGAATGCATTGAACATTCAGAAGGAAATGTTCCTAATCAGATCAGGTGACCCCTCGTCTCTCTGTGTGTTTCATTCATCAGAGATCATATGAAGCGGCGGCGGCGCTCGTCTTCTGGGAAGATCTGCGCTTCTTTGTCTCTGTGTTTGACGTGCTCATGCCATTGATAGAGCGCTGGGGTTGCCATGGCCTGCGGTGCATGTGGAGGAGAGGAGGCCAGAGAAAAGGG
This sequence comes from Danio rerio, assembly GCF_052040795.2. NCBI lineage: Eukaryota > Metazoa > Chordata > Actinopteri > Cypriniformes > Danionidae > Danio > Danio rerio. The sequence continues at coordinate 60,386,630 of NC_141028.1, forward strand.
CTTGTCACTGGATTTAAGTGTAATGTTGAGGGAAGGAAGATAAATGCCTGTGTGGCTTTGTTCGCTCTGGATGCAGGACGGGTCAAGGCTGATTAAAAGGAGCAGCTGGCTGAAGATGATCCAGAGAGAAACGGGGAGGGACTTTACTGGAAGAAGAGGCGGGAATGGTTCGATGTGTTGTTTCAGGTCCCCCTCAGTCCTCCGCAACATCTACAGGGGGAAATATCAAACCAGTGATGCAACTGTTCATGCAAACATCAAAGACTCTCAATGTAAGTGTATTCATTTTTAAGCTGCTATGAAACAGAAGTCAAGCATTGTTGGAAAAGGTGTTGCTAATTAAATGAAAAAAGCTGATGAATGAGCTAAAATGAGACATGCCCTTATAGCCTCACCCAAAATGATTCATAGCTCCACCCTAAATGACTGATAGCCCCGCCCTTAAAGACTGATAGCTCCACCCTAAGGGCTGATAGCCTCCCCCATCAATGACTGACAGCCTTACACCAAAGGACTGATAGTCCTGCCCTATATGCCTGATAGCTCCACCCTGAACAACTGATAACCCTGCCCTAAAAGACTGATAAACCCGCCCTAAAGAACTGATAGCTTCAACCTAAATAACTCATAGTCATGCCCAAAATTACTTATAGCTCCACCCCAAATGACTGATAGCTCCGCCCTAAATGATATATAGCTCCACCCTAAAGGAATGATAGCCCCACCTTAAATGACAGATAGCTCCACCCTAAATTACTGATAGCTCCATCTTAAATGACTAATAACTCCAACCTAAACAGCTGATAGCACCGTCCTAAATGACTAATATCTCCACCCTAAATGACTGATAGTCCCGCCCTAAAGGACTGATAACCCCACCCTAAATGACTGATAGCTACACCCTGAATGACTCCTAGTCCCACCCAAAATGACTAATAGCTCTGACCTAAATGACTGATAGCCCCTCCTTAAATGACTGAAAGCTCCACCCCAAAGGACTGATAGCCTCACCCTAAAGGACGGATAGTCCTGCTTTAAAGCACTAATAGCCCCGCCCTAGTTACTGCTAGCTCCACCTTAAATAACTAATAGCTCCGCCCTAAAGAACTGATAGCACCATCCAAATTGTCGGATAGCACCATCCTAAATTACCAATAGCTCCGCCCTAAATGACTGATAACTCCGCCCTAAATGACTGATAGCTCCACCCTAAATTACTGATAGCTCCACTCTAAATGACTAATAGCTACGCCCCAAATGACTGATAACCCTGCCCAAATCACTGATAGCTCCACCCTAAATTACTGATAGTTTCGTCTTAAATCACTAATAGCGCCGCCCTAAATGACTGATAGTCCCACCCAAAATGACTGATAACCCCACCCCAAATGACTAATAGCGCCACCCTAAATTACTGATAGCTCAGCCCTAAATGACTAATAGCGCCGCCCTAAATTACTGATAGCTCAGCCCTAAATGACTAATAGCGCCACCCTAAATTACTGATAGCTCAGCCCTAAATTACTAATAGCGCCGCCCTTAATGACTGAAAGTCTCGCCCTAAATGACTGACCACCCCGCCCCAAATGACTGATAGCTACACCCGAAATTACTGTTAGCTCCGCCCTAAATTACTAATCGCGCTGCCCTAAATGAATAATAGCTCTGCCCTAAATGACTGATAACCCCGCCTCAAATGACTGATAGCTCCACCCTAAATTACTGATAGCTCAGCCCTAAATTACTAATATCACCGCCCTAAATCACTGATAGTCCCGCCCTAAATTACTGATAGCTCAGCCCTAAATTACTAATATCGCCGCCCTAAATCACTGATAGTCCCGCCCTAAATTACTGATAGCTCAGCCCTAAATTACTAATATCGCCGCCCTAAATCACTGATAGTCCCGCCCTAAATTACTGATAGCTCAGCCCTAAATTACTAATATCGCCGCCCTAAATCACTGATAGTCCCGCCCTAAATTACTGATAGCTCAGCCCTAAATTACTAATATCGCCGCCCTAAATGACTGATAGTCCCGCCCTAAATTACTGATAACCCCGCCCCAAATGACTGATAGTCCCGCCCTAAATTACTGATAACCCCGCCCCAAATGACTGATAGTCCCACCCTAAATTACTGATAACCCCGCCCCAAATGACTGATAGTCCCGCCCTAAATTACTGATAGCTCAGCACTAAATTACTAATATCGCCGCCCTAAATGACTGATAGTCCCGCCCTAAATTACTGATAACCCCGCCCCAAATGACTGATAGTCCCGCCCTAAATTACTGATAACCCCGCCCCAAATGACTGATAGCTCCACCCTAAATTACTTACAGCTCCGCCCAAAATGACTGATAGCTCCACCTTAAATGACTGATAGTCCCACCCTAAATTACAGATAACCCCGCCCCAAATTTCTGATAGCTCCACCCTAAATTACTTATAGCTCCGCCCAAAATGACTGATAGTCGCGCCCTAAATCACTAATAGCGCCGCCCTAAATGACTGATAGTCCCACCCTAAATGACTAATAGCTCCACCCTAAAGGACTGATAGCTCCGCCTCAAAGCTTTCCATGTGACCAAAAAAGTTGTTTCGATGGGGGGGATGGCTATAGTATTGAATTTAATACTCTGAGGGCACATTAATTTTTACATAAACATAATAGTACATGAGTTCATGCTGACTAAGGCTGCTGTAAGTTTTTGACTCTTCTGAAGCATAAAAATACTATGATGTGTTTGCAGATATTTAGGAAACATGCTAATTGAACAATTTTATCTGAAAAACAATGCTGAATTCAGTTATTCTTCTTTATGCCATCCCTGCTGGAATATCTGTCTTTGTTTTGGTCTCTATAACCAGCCCGCTGCCAGTTTAACCAGTATATATCAGCACCCCGGGTTGCCTTAAAGTGGAAAACAGCACATAAAGCCTGAACGCTTTTAAAATCCTCATACAGTCAAAAACACATTTAAATGCTGAACTATAATCCAGACTCAGCACTGCATATCCTGCGACGTGTCTATTGCGCATGAGCACATTGCTTTTGACCGATGCTGAAACGAGATATATCGTGCAGCTCTAATTTACAGCATGGTCTCCAGCACATCTTTGGTCTGAGTCAGTTCAGAAGAGCGCAGATCAGCTGTTTGATGAGCGATTGAGCATCTGCCATGACAAAGCAAGTGTTTAAAAGCGCCTTCATTCACACTGTGGTCGTCTGTTGCTCCGGGCTCCCTTTGGAAAAATGCTTGAACTTCTCCTCCTTCTTCTAAGGCAGGTTTTATGGCCCACATTCACTGCTCTGAGTTCAGTAACTCCGTCCCGTGCAGCTGCCAGCTACTAAACTTTAAAGGGGAGCTATTATGCTGAAATCACCTTTATAAGGGGTTTAAACACAGTTGTGTGTCAGCAGTGTGTGAATATCTCCAGCCTCTATATCTCCAGCCTCTAAATTCCAAGCATCAGATGTAAAAAAGATATATATATATATATATATATATATATATATATATATATATATATATATATATATATATATATATATATATATATATATATATATTAGGCATGGGTGACGGAGTGGAGCAGTAGGTAGTGCTGTCGCTTCACAGCAAGAGGGTTGCTGGTTTGAGCCTCTGCCCAGTTGGCGTTTCTGTGTGGAGTTTGCATGTTCTCCCTGCGTTTGCATGGGTTTCCTCCCCGTGCTCCGGTTTCCCTCACAGTCCAAAGACATGCGGTACAGGTGAATTGGGTAGGCTAAATTGTCCGTAGTGTATGAGTGTGTGTGTGTGAATGAGTGTGTGTGGATGTTTCCCAGAGATGGGTTGCAGCTGGAAGGGCATCCGCTGCGTAAAAATGTGCTGGATAAGTTGGCGGTTCATTCCACTGTGGCGACCTCGATTAATAAGGGGACTAAGCCGACAAGAAAATGAATGAATGAATAATAGGCAGGGGACGATAAGCGTGTTCAAGGTATACCATGGTTTGGAAAAGTCAAGGTTTCAAAACCGTCAAAATGTTCTACAATATCGTTCCCAATGTATGTGTAAGATCTTTTATTTATACTTATTTTAGGACAACAGTATCTGCCAACCCAGGCTCATTCTGAAAACGTAGTCCAGCGGACGTTTCTGGAGACAGGGAAATACGTCCCGGGAGGCACGTATGGCTGCATTTCATTTTTTTAAGCGAACGCTACGGGGCGGTGTGGTGCTGTTCCCTTTCGCGCTTGCCGGCTGACGGCTTCGTGTGGAGGGCTTTCCCGCTGCAGACACGCCCCATTCACAAGGGGCTTCAGCGTCAACGCTTGACTGAAGGCGTGTCTGAAGATGGGGCCGAAGCGATCGTCATAGCAGCGTCCGCCAATGAAATTCAGTCAGTAATAGGCCACTGTCTAGCTGGTGTATTTGCATACAGCGATCTGATTGGCTGACGCTTCCGACGGCGCTTGAAAAGTTGAGCTAGTTCCAACTTCTGCAGCAAGCAACGCCTTTGAAGTGGCGCTGACGGATCCACAATGCAGTTCGGCAACGCCTGACATCACTCATTAAAAATGAATGGGAAGCGTTGACGCTGAAGCCCCATGTGAATGGGGCATCAGTTTGTCCGGTCAGCTCATCGTGTGCGTCGGCGGACTTCAGATGCAGAGAGGAGGAGTTGACAAAGGCATCCGGGTTCGAGTTTGGGGAATAGCGGTTCCAGAAACCAGGTAAGACAAAAACAGAATCCAAAAAATAAAGCGAAAAAGTTCATAACAGGGGGAGAACGTGGTAAAATCCGAAAAAGTGGTAAAAAAAAAAACAGACGAGTGCTTTTCTTTTTCTAGACGGCTTTTCTAAATTGTTGCTCGGGTTTAGGGAAGTGAGCGGGCGGGCGGGTCAATCGGTAAAACTGGTTGGGTTCAGGGAAGGAGGAGGGTGGGTCAGCTGATTGGCCGGTCGCGCAGTCAATCATTCGGTCAGTCAGACAGACAGCGGCCTCTGGTGGGTTGACGCGAGAACAGCGCGGGCGCAAACGGCACTCGCGAGAGACGTTCGAGATACGAAAAAGCGCACAGAGTGGCCTCTCGCGGATTCACGTAAACAAAAACTGCACAAATACGTACCTCCCGGGACGAATGTCGCGGCCTCCAGAAACGTCCGCTGGACTACGTTTTCAGAATGAGCCTGGGTTGGTAACTGCACCAGAATAAATATCCAGCAGAATAAATATCCAAAGATGCCGATTTAATTTGTAAATAAATCTGTGTTTTAAAACTAATGAGGACGGCAGAAGACAGTAATGCAGTAATTCTTTAGCCTGACATGTTTACTGCCAAAATATTTTAAATATTTCACAAAATAAAATATATTGTGTTCAAAGGGGAAAAAGTTTTAGTTTTTTACGCAGACATTTAAAAAGAATATATTTTAGAGTAGGAATTGCAAAACCGTGAAACCGTGAAACCATGATATTTTCATCTAGGGTTATTATACCGTCAGAATTTTATAACGGGCCATGCCTAATATATATACTAGGGATGTAACGGTATCAGAATTTCACGGTACGGTAATACCTCGTTATGAATGTCACGGTACGGTATTTATTGAATCATTTACAGGAAAAAACAAAACTTATGAAAATACTCCAAAAAAGTGCCAAAAGTGTCAATGACATACAAATTAGCCATCTATCTGTAAGCTTTGAAACAGGAACTTCAATTTTAATAACAAAAAAAATATTAAACCATGTAAAAAAAATAAAGTTTCAATTTAGTATTGTTGAAAACTCATCACATTCAACATTTAAGCACTCACTCACTTAGATAGAGATGGGTTTAAAGGAAAATTATCATATAAATATAATCTGGTAAAAGCTGGTATCTCTGGGTATTTACAATGTCCCCTGCAACAGAAAAAACCCTCTCATTTGGGACTGAGCTTTCTGGGACAAGAGAGATATGACTTGGCCCAGGTTGACAGCAGTGGGTAACGCTGTGCATTGTCTTTCCCCCACTTGAGAGGGCAAGCCATGAGTGAGATCTCATGTCTGCATCAATCTGAACAGTGTGCTGACAACACCGCTATTCAGTACGCGCGACAACACAGCTGATAAGAACTCGCGCGACAACACAGCTGATAAGAACTCGCGCGACAACACAGCTGATAAGAACTCGCGCGACAACACCGCTGATAAGAACTCGCGCGACAACACCGCTATTCAGTACGCGCGCGACAACACAGCTGATAAGAACTCGTGCGACAACACCGCTTTTCAGTACGCGCGCGACAACACAGCTGATAACAACTCGCGCGACAACACAGCTGATAAGAACTCGCGCGACAACACAGCTGATAAGAACTCGCGCGACAACACCGCTATTCAGTACGCGCGCGGCGACAACACAGCTGATAAGAACTCGCGCGACAACACTGCTATTCAGTACACGCGCGGCGACAACACAGCTGATAAGAACTCGCGCGACAACACAGCTGATAAGAACTCGCGCGACAACACCACTATTCAGTACGCGCGCGGCGACAACACAGCTGATAAGAACTCGCGCGACAACACAGCTGATAAGAACTCGCGCGACAACACTGCTATTCAGTACACGCGCGGCGACAACACAGCTGATAAGAACTCGCGCGACAACACAGCTGATAAGAACTCGCGCGACAACACTGCTATTCAGTACGCGCGCGGCGACAACACAGCTGATAAGAACTCGCACGACAACACAGCTGATAAGAACTCGCGCGACAACACCGCTATTCAGTACGCGCGCGGCGACAACACAGCTGATAAGAACTCGCACGACAACACAGCTGATAAGAACTCGCGCGACAACACCGCTATTCAGTACGCGCGCGGCGACAACACCCGCTTTAGGGTTTTCCAGCTCTTTTTCATCCCCTCTTCTAGCAGCACACTCCATTTCCGCATTACTGGATCTGTAGCGACAACAGACCGCAAGGGATGATGGTCAAGCATGGGCTGATGGGAATTGTAGTTTTCGCTACCTCCCGTTCGCTTCATTCGCCTGAGCAAATTTTCTCAGAAGACCTATAGTTTTACCGAGTCATGCGACTACGGTAATATCGAAAAAAATTAATATTGCGGTATGACGGTATTTACAATACCGTTACATCCCTAATATATACTGTAGAAAGTGCTGCATTCAACACAGTTTCTTCATGCTGTCACACAAATCAATAAGATAACTTAATTGTTTTTACATTAAGTAGATTGAACATAAAACAATTAGATTGTCCTAAAAAAACTTAAGAATTGTGTTGTTTCAACTCAGCAAAGGTAATTTTTTTAATATAAATTCATTAATTTTCCTTCCCTTAGTCCCTTTATTCATAAGGGGTCCCCACAGCGGAATGAACCACCAGCTTATCCAGCACATGTTTTACACAGCAATCTGCAGCCTAGTACTGGGAAACATCCACCCACACCAACACGGGGAATAAAAGCAAACTCCACACAGAAATGCCAGAAACGCCAACTGGCCCAGCCGGGACACAAACCAGCGATCTTCTTGCTGTGGGGCCACACACTAACCACTGAGCCACCTCTGCATAGGCCATTTTTGTCACCATAGCACAATTTCAGTATCACTGAGACATTGTTTTGACCATAAAACCCTATTTAATGCTGAAGTTTCATCCACAGTGCTTCTCTGAGAGATTGTTCTCCACAGTCTTTCTTCTCTCTGTACATGTGAGCTGGTGTCTACAGTGCATACTAATAGCAGACTCTCTCTGTGTGCTGCGGTGTACACTGTGCATTAGTGATCTCACTGCTTTTGTCCCGTCTTCAGATGAACACTAAAGCTCAGCATACACTCTTACTGAGAGTTTTTGTCTTGTTTCTCGTCCTAAACATCTAAACATTCTTAAAATTCTAGACGAGCAAAACATTTAGTCTTGTTTTGAGAAGTAATATCCCAAAATTAAATGAGTTTTAACTTTAAAAAAGCTAAATAATCTGCTATTGGGGGAAGAGAAATTATTTTGGTTTTCATTTTGACCCAATTGGCAGATTATTTAGCTTGTATCAACTAAAAACACACTTAATGTTGGCATCTTACTTCTGAAAACAAGACAATATGTCTTACACGTCTAAAAAAATGCTTCTTAATTTAAGTATTTTTAGATATTTAGACTAAAAACAAAACAAGAAAGGCATTTCTTGCAGTCCAGCCACCCACGAACTGCGCTTTTCAATGCAACAAGCTGAATAGCTTAAGCAGACATTACGCTGGACATTATACGTGCTGGCAGAATGCTCATTTTGCTGAGGTTTGGACATAAAAAAGTGCTGGACGTCCCGCTGGTCTTGATGAACTCTGTGTGCCAACATTCACACTGCTTGCGCAACAACCAACGCTGTAATAAATGACATGCATTAGCATCACAAAGCTAAAATGACGCTGGAGCCGGTGGGCAGGACATTAACACACACACACACACACACACTCACACACTCTCACAGGAGGTCAGTCTGCCTGAGATGGATTTGGGTTTGGATCAAACTGAAGGAGGAAGATGCGAAACAGATAATATGAGATTGACACACACGTCACACTGCAAACAGATGCATGGATGACGGGACTCAAACTGATTATCAGATGGACAACAGCAGGAGACCACACTGCAAACACACCTGTGAGTCAAAGCTCGATTCAATTGGTTAAATAAATCAGGCAAAGACAAAAGGAACAATAAGAAATAAACTTATTGCACTTTAGAGGTGACATCTGAAATCGACAGCTTTATACATACAGTGCTCAGCTTAATGGAGCACACCCCATTATGAGAATGAATATCTTTCTCCATTTCTCAGTGAATATATAAGTGATGTATTTTGGTGCATTTAAACAAAACAGATTTATTAAACAGATATATTAATATATAATAAAATTATATTTTATTTAGAAATTTAAAGATAATACAGTTAAATTAATGCAAAATATTACTAAAATGAATTATAACCTACAAATTTTAAACAAAATTTTTTTCTTCTCTTGATTTTTCCTCTTTTTTTAAATTTGTATTTAATCAGAAATCAGAAAGAGCTTTATTGCCTGGTATGTTCACACATACAAGGACTTTGTTTTGGTGACAGAGCTTCTAGTGCAACAGAATTACAGAGACAGGACACAAAACAGATTATATATATATCTTTATATAAATAAAGAAGTAATTAGTGGATGCAAATATACAAATTAACAAGTGTATATACAGGTATATTACTATATACAATGTTATATGTGCAGCTGTTGTGTGCAAATTGGCATATTTTTCTATTACAAACAGTTGAGGTCAGAATTATTAGCCCCTTTTTTATTTTTGTCTCCCAATTTCTGTTTAACGGAGAGCAGATTTTCTCAACAAATTTCTGCACATAATCGTTTTAATAACTCATCTCTAATAACTGATTTATTTTCTCTAATATTAGACTAGACTAATTTTTCAAGAAACTGCTTAAAGTGACATTTAAAGGCTTAACTAGCTTAACTAGGCAGGTTAGGGTAATTAGGCAAGTTATTGTATAATGATGGTTTGTTCTGCAGACTATCGAAGAAAAATTAGCTTAAAGGGGCTAATAATATTGACCTTAAAATGTGTTTTAAAAAATTAAAAACTGCTTTTATTCTAGCCAAAATAAAACAAATAAGACTTTCTCCAGAAGACAAAATATTATCAGACATACTGTGAAAATTTCTTTGCTCTGTTAAACATCATTCGGGAAATATTTAAAAAATAAAAAATAAATAAAGGGGGGTGAATAATTCTGACTTCAACTGTATATGCTGAGCACACAGTGTATTCCAGATTGCATGCGAATCGGTGGCACTAATGACCTTTTTGTTTAATATTTATTTTAAATTTGCAATATTTAATACGATAAAATGTTTGATTGAAGACAAAAATCATTTGCCATTTTACATATTTTCATCCTATATCACACACTCATATCACACACCATCCCTTACAAGAAATCGGCAAAGTAATTCATTTTAATTTAATTGAATTCATCTATTAGTTTAATTAATAAATAATTACAATTGTGTGATACAACGACTCTCAAACATGGAGGAACTGCTACACCGTAAAAAAGAAGAAGCAAATATTTATATACAGCTGGTCAGAATTATTAGCTCCCTTTTGAATTTTTTTCTCTTTTTTCCCAATTATAATTCAGTAAAAATAACTGTATATGTCCCTGTAGTTTTCCTGTTTCTTTTGAGAAAGGTTAATTTCCAGAACCTTTACTTTCTCTGTTCCTTAGAGATAATATAGACAAAAATATTTTATGTTTTTAGTAAGTGCCTTTTGATCTTACAGTAAAAAAGACATGCTTTCATGCTGAGCAGTGTTGAGTGTAATGAGTTAAAAGTAACTAGTTACTGTAAATAAAGTATATATATATATATATATATATATATATATATATATATATATATATATATATATATATATATATATATATATATATATATATATTAAAGGTTTTATTTGTCTTACAACTGCACAAGAAACAATGGCAATTTATGGTATATTAAATATGGTATTATTAATTAAATTACATCTCAATGTGATTGCAAAAGTCATCTAAAAACAGTTCTGCTGTTAAGGAAGATGACTGAGAGTGACTGAGCAAAAGTCTGCTTTCCTATTAAAGCAGGAACTGAAATCTGTTGAGTTGAGATAGTGCTCTCTTTTACTTTGTTTTGTTTGTGCCATTATTACAAGCAGCTTTTGTCCCGTTTCCTTCAGATGTGAAGATGCCTTTGTTGCTCTTTGGGGTGGCTTTGGCTCATGCTGTGGTAATGTTGGCTTTCACTTGTTCCTTTGTGTCTACATATTCAAAAAATAAATTATTCTATAATGATAATTTCAAACACACTGTGTGCTTTTTCTCTCTCTATGTTTTACACTGAAGACGATGGGTTTGTGCGAACCAACTCAATCCTGGTCTGACAGGACAGAAAGTGGGCTTTTGGGTAAGTAAATGTCTTTGTTTTTATGCTGTAAAATATACTCATTAGTCATTAGTGGCAATTTTCGGAAATTGAAATCATGTATACTTGTCTGAAAGCTGAATAAATAAGTTTTCTTCTGGTGTTTGGTTTGTTTAAGCAAGACACAATTTAGCTGAGATACAACTTTTTGAAAATCTGAAAATTTGAGAAAATTAAGTTTTGATTTATTTACAGTAGGAAATTTACTAAATATCTCAATGGAACATGATCGTTACTTAATAATCGAATGATTTTTGGACAAAGGAAAGCAAGTATCTTCCTGTTAGACTTTAGTGTTTTATGTAGAGAGTTGTGTGTAGTGTTTTGAGAAAAGTGTTTTATGCAATTGAAAACTGAGTTCAAGGCTGAGAAACAGCTTCTGGTTTTGGAGATTTGCTGTGTAGTTTTTCATTTTGAGTAAGAGGTTTCAGATAAAAACTGAATTATTTATACTTTCTACTATTATTTACAAAGATTATTTACTTTATATTCCAAAAACTTGGACATTTTTTAATTTTCTTCGGAGCTGAGTGACTTTTCAAAGCTCCTGAAACATCTAAAAATCTCATCTTTTGATATTTCCAGAACCTTTACTTTCTCTGTTCCGCAGCGGTGGGATGATTTCTCCAAAGCCACTAAAACCCCTATATTAAATTTTCACAATGACTTTTTTCATGAAAACTCCTTTGATTCACAAAATATAGAAACTATCAATTCATCGATATTATTTACATTTCTTTTCTACCGTATTTTTAATGGTAAAACTCCTGCAACCACTACTGCTGTTTGCTGTTTTTTTTTACCTTAAATTTGTGTGTTTTTCATGTTTGACATAAATCTGAACTGTTTGAGATCTTATTGACTGAACTCCCAGCAATAAAACAGCTGATGGTAACCTGTTGTAGATGTGCCAGACTCCCACATTCTGCTGCAGAAAGACGCGGTGTACCAGCTTGTGAACACTTCGCTGAGTTTCAGACAAGCTCTGCATTACTGCCGCGGGCAGACGAGTGTCCTCACAACTGCTGGGGTGAAAGAGGACGAGGACGGAGCCCAGCAGTTACTCAATAAATCCAACCTGAAGGGCCCGGTTTGGTTCCAATCAAACAAAAGACATCATCCCACAACTCATCTGGAGCGTCTCGAAAGTATGGTTTCTAAGACTGTTACTTTGGTCCAATTAAAAACATTTTGTGTCTAATCAACCAGTTTAAAAAGTTATATGAGAGAGACTTTAAAACTTTTACAAATCTTTAGTTTCAAATCAGTGGTGAGGAGTGCGTATCTAATTTGCAAAGTCACTTGATTTAAGTAAACGAGGCTTTGTTACTTCATTACTGTTTCGAAAACGCTTAAAAAATTAGCAATATCTTTAACTGAAACCAGTGTTGTGTTTTCATTAACTATTTCGAAACAGTGAATCATTTTGTGAAGTGTTAAATTTTATTAAAAGCTATAAAAGCTTTGTTTTCCCAATCACTATACAGTACATGCTGTAAACAAACTATAGGAAAGTAAAATGTCCAAAATTAAAGGGGTCGTTTACCCAAAAATGACAAATTTAGTCACTATTTTACGTGTTTAAGTAAAATGTAATTTTCATTTTATTCCGTAAAGGTTAACATTTCTTTCAGATTTTAAATAAAAATACTATCATTTAGAATAAAAGGTGCCAAGTTTCAGACAATTCTATATTCAGTTCTTAAGACAATACCACTTCAGTAGATTTAAGTATTTGGTGTAATAAATACAATCACAACAAATTTCAAACACACAAGACCACATAAAAATGACAAATGGCAGCATTTTTATATGAATTTTAGACAAACTGGTAGATAATTTTTTAATCAGTTCCATATATAAAGATCTTGAAGTGGCTGTCCATGAGTAAATTGTTAACCTGCAGGTTTCCACTGGTTAAAAACTAAATACAGATTACATTGCATATACAGATGACACTTATTGTTGATATGAATTAACTTAGTAAGAGTAATGTCTGAATAACAAATTATGCTGAAATCTACTAAATTTACTAAATGTAAAAACAAACAATTTTTCAAAAGTCTGCATGACTGTAACTCAAAAATGATAAACAATAACTCAATCTGTCAAAGTTCAGGCTCTTACGCTTTCCTTATGATAGGCCATTTATATAAATCATTTTCAAACTTGGTTTATCCTGTGTAACTAGGCTAATTTTAAACACCTCTGCAATCTAGTAGATTACTCAGCAAATATTAATATTTATGTTTACTTTTTGTGAGAGAAAAAAAGTAGCCTTGGTACTTTTTCTTCGTATTTGGTTGATTTAAAATGAAATTATTCTTTGCTTATTTATTACATTTGTCCTTTGAAAATATCTGTCTGTCTTATAGCATATGTGTCTCTTTTTTAAGTTGTAAAAAGCTAAATTTAAGTCAATATGTCTGATTCTTCGCAGAAACAGTCTTGCCAGGGTTATCCTTCAAGTCCAAGGAAGGCTTTGCGCGCGTAAACGCGACTTTCCCGCCACTGTCGGCGGCGAGCGTTTGCGTGCGCGTGCAGTGGGATGCACATCACGAGAACGTGTCTACGGTGTTCTCATACGCAGCTCCGGTTTTCATCAACGAATTTCAGTTGAGAGGACAAATCGACGAGTCTAGCCGCGGTCAAACCGACAGAAAGGTCCGCCTGGCGCTCCTCATTCAAGGGCAACATCATCCATACAAAGCCGAGCTGTCGGTCGATGGAAACTGGCACCATGTTTGCGTCACCTGGCGCTCGAGCGATGGATTCTGGGCTATTTATGTAGACGGAAAAACGGCGGATTCCGGGAAACGGGATTCCCTACAAAAAGCCAAGGACATACATGGGGATGGGATATTTATACTGGGACAGGACCAGGACACTTTTGGTGGGACTTTAACGGAGCCGTTTGTCGGAAACCTCACTGATCTGAGCGTTTGGAGTGAAGCGCTGGAGTTGGAACAGGTGCAAGCGCTGAACACGTGCTCGCCGCTGACCAATCACAGAGCCGTATTCAGATGGCGGGACTGGAACCTCAGCATCCACCAGTCTGTCCAGAATGTGTCTGCAACTCTCAGCTGTCCAGGTTAGTTTCGTGTCCATCTGCTTGAAGAATTATAAGAAGTTAAAAAATATATTTTTGATGTAGATTAGTCGCCTGTTGAGTCCCGCCCAAGCGGCAACCTCCCGCTTTTCTTGGTGAAGCTAATTACTGAAGTAACTGACACTGCAATTCATCGAAATTCCGCTAGTCCTGGCTCCATAATAGAGCAGATTTCCATTGACCCCAATTTTAAAATGGCCGACTTTACAGCAGAAAAAAAGGGTAAAGTCTAGATCGGATATGCGGCTGCACATTAATAAAGCAGCATTTTTTAATGACACTGTATAACAATAATTTATATTTTTACAGTACTGTGATGGTTGGGTTTAGGGTTGGGGTGGGGGTAGGCGTTAAAAATACATTTTATTGGGTAATTTAATAGATAACATAACTAATACTCGGTACAACTACAGTTTTTACATTACTGTGACGGTTGGGTTTAGGGTTGGGGTGGGGGTAGACGTTAATAAAATACAACAAATGAGAATTTTAATAAATAATAGAAATATTTCTCGTTAACTTCCGGCCGCAAACGTATCCGCTCTAGCAACAACAGAAAAAAAGCTGTTTACAGCCTGGTACAAAAAATATTTTGGTGCATGTAGCTAATATTACTCCTCATGACAACTGTGAGGGGGTGAATTGTCTCATAACTCATTCATTTCATTTATATTAAATTATATTAGGTCTGCATAATTAAGAGCGTGGCCACTTGAGTGACAGCTAGGTCTCTGATCGTCTTCACTTAAGCTGATTCCAGCTGATTAGCCGCTGAACTCTGCATATACATCGTATTTTTGTTGTTTTATGTGGCTTTACACAGTCACCTTTTGGAATTATTTCCTGCAATTATCAGATAATATAGCATGCTGTGTGCACTTAGTTGTGCTCCATTTCCTAGGTGAGTGCAATTATATACTTTATGTAACATATCTATAAATGTATTTGTTTTATCTAAGATACTTTATCATTTATAATTCTCTTTAGACCTGTAACGTTAATGCACTCCAGTGTTATGCTTGGATTTCTTAAATAGTCTTGCATTTTCTAACACAGACTATATTTGCAGTATTTAGAAGTAATTCACGTTTCCTCCTGTAGAAAAACATCATAAAAGATGTTGCGCCTCGCTTACACACTGCTTAATACGCACAAGAGAGCAACAGGCAAATATATTTACATATGAAAAAATTTAAATATTAAGCATATATATAGGATATAATAAGAATAGATATAGGATATAAATATAAAGGATTAAAATATTACAAAACTTATTATTTTCTAGCCTACATAAATATGAAAAATCACTGCTTTTATGTCTTCTTCATCTCGGGAGGCTTTTTCAGTTCATTCATAACAATTTGCTTTTGTATAATGTTATTATTATTAGCAGTATTATTTATTATATCCATATTTATATTTGTTTTATTAAAAACAAGCTTAGATTTGTCCACCTGCAGGTTTTAGACCATATGGGGCACAGCATGTGTTTTAGGATATAACTCAGGTTTTTGAGCACATTTTGTTATTATTGTTCATTTATTCGTTTGCTGGAAATTACAACTGAATTCAGAAATAGTTTTGAAACGAATATTTGCACTTAACAAACTAAATTAATTATTTATAGACTAATTGATGTCTGTGCGTACAGGTTTCCCTATCCAAGAGCGAATGTGAAAGTAGATCATTTATCACTTATTGTTACGCAGTAGATGCTCTGTTTAACAGTTCTCTGTGAACTGTTTGCTTGTGAAATGCTCATTTTTTCCACTTAGACTTACTTTGCGTCCTGTAAATAGCGAATGCGCTCTTGGCGTGACGCAGCTGGCTCTTAAAGGGAATAGGAGATGAGACTCTGATTGGTTTATTCTCAAAACACACCTATAACTCATTAAGAAAATAAACTCAACCCTTTTAGACCATGTGCCACGGCGCAAAGCAGATTTCCCGTCCTTAAATTAGCAAAAATGCGTCCTGACACGCCCAGAAAGCGCCCTGCGATTTGCGCTCTGCGCATGGACCGTCAAAATAGAGCCCTCTGATTTCAACAGCGGATTATTATATTGTTAAAATGATTACAATTAATTCTCTAATAGTAAAATATGATGTGTTTTTTGGAAGAGTGCACGTGCATTGTGATGATCTTATATTATCATTCTGGCATCGATATCGTGACAGGGCTAATAATGAAGTGCACAGATGCACCGATTATACCTAGCACTGCTACATATACAGATAAGAAGAGAACATATTGATTTTGAGTTTGCATCAGTGTTTTTGCTAATGTGTTGTGTTTGGTCAGTGTCCCCGAAGGCGGCACAGAGACAGCAGGAGGAGTGTGAGGTTCTGAAGGGCTGGTCTGCTGCTCGACCTCAGTACAGCAGTGCCGTCTGCACACACACTTTCCCCTTCATCTGCAGGATCAGCACAGGTGTGTGTTCGTTTGCGTATTTGTGTGTCTCTAGCTATGTTTCCATCCAAAAATGCGAATAAACTTTATGCGCAAAACTCGATTATCGCATAAAAGTTGTGCGAATGAAGCATCGTTTCCATCCAACGAGTCAAAGCGAACAAAATCGTCCTGATTAACTGGCGCCAAATATCAACAGTAAAACCTGCATGTGCTGCAGCAGAGAAGCTGCATCAATCTTTTCTAAATGAATGCGCCTCAGAAGACAATCCTGACAAGCAGTGAGCGCGCAGTGGCGTTTGAAGGAGTCAGACGCGGAGCACAGGCGCTCTTGATTCTGGAGGTCATTAATAATTTAATAACATTAATACTGAAACGGTACGGCACTTTATAATGACCAAAACAACATTTCAGATGTTTTATAATGTGCTCAGCCTGACGTTTTATCCATTCACACACATTTTAAGCATCACATGATCTCTTTTAACAAAATCACATGACGTTTTTTAATGCGCATGCTGGAGTTTGTGCGGTAAAAGTGTTTCCATCGCAGTTTATGCGCATCTTTTCTTATCGAATAAAGAGTTTATCCTACCCAGTTAGTAGCATCAGTTTTTTATGCGCAATTTAAAAATGTATGCGCATCATGGCGTTTCCATCAACTGTTTTTTTTATGCGCATTTACAAAAAATAGGTAGATGGAAGCATAGCTGTTAGCCCCTTTCACACATATAGACCTTTCCGGAAAATTGCCGGCAATTTTCCGCAAAGCTTGTATGTGTGAACCGGTCCTTTTTGAAATTACTTAAAATAATTTTTACCTTTTTGAAAATAATTTTTCCAGACACATTTAGCTGCTAGATGTTAGTCAGATCACGTTTATATGTTCTTCTTAATGCCAACTGTGTAAATAATCATCGATGAGATGCTTATGATAAGCCGTTGTTTGTTTACCTTTAAGCTTTGCGTGTGCCTGTGAAACAGCCTGTGAGCGCCTGCACACGCACATATTATGAACATCTCGACATGCAAAAGTGATCCTGCGAAAGTTGTTCACAATATTGATCATCCACAGAGTTTGTAATTTAGTCAAATGATTACAAACACAAGCGCAGCCGTTTAAAGCTCATTTGTGGTGAATGATGTCAGAATTTACCGGTATTTTGCGATGGATGTGTGAATGCTCTTTTCCGGAAAATTTCCGTAACGTCCTCGCCTGTGAACAGCGCTTTTTTGAATATACCGGTAAAGTCGTTCCGGAAATTTTCCAGAAATTTACCGGTATCACTGTGTGAAAGGGGCTGTTGTGTGTGTGTGTGTATATGTGTGTCTGTCTGTGTCATGTGTGTGTGTGTGTGTGTGTTTGTGTGCGCGCCAGTGTGCGTGCACCTCTGAGAGAGAGTGTCAATATGGGATTGCTCACCCAAAAATTAAATTGTTCAGACATAAAAAAAAACAAGATTTTTAGCTGAGTTTGTGGTGCTTGGTGATGCATAAAATGCAAGTCAGCGATTATTAAGATTAAAATGAAAGCATCTCGTGCTGTAAAATGTTACCAAAAAAGACACTCGCTGTCTTCAATGAGCTGAGTGTGAATAAATTAAGTGTGCGTTTTCAATTTTGGGTGAACTATCCCTTTAATGTCTGTATGTGCAGTTGTGAATGTGTTTATGTCTGGTTCACAGAGCACTATCTGAAGATGAAGGAGCTGAGAGAGTCTCTGAGGTCCAACCCCAGTCCCTTCATGCAGAGTCTCATGCAGTACGGCATGGTAGGAGCTTTTTACCATTAATATGGCACACACAATTTCATCAGACTATCATGACATATAACCAGAAACAGTAAAGTGATTAATGAAAATCATTAGTAATGCTATTGTGAAATGGCAACATTTTATAATGTATTTCAATAAGTAAACATTTATCATGATAGAGTTCATATTGCAACACCACAAAATAAACAATACTGCAAAATACGAATCTATAGACTTTAATTCATCCTCACTATATATGTAACAGTGCTCAAAGTAATTGAGTACACCCCATTTTGAAAATGAATATTTGTATTTATTTCTCAGGGAATATAGGCAGAGTATTTTGGTGCTTTTAAACAAAACAGATTTATTAAATAGATATAGTAGATATATTTATTAAAATAATATTTTAGTCAACAACTATTTAAAGAAAATGCAATTAGATTCAAGCAAAATAAAATTATAAACTTCAAAATCACAACAAAAAATGTAATTTTTTTGCTTCTTTTGATTTTCCCTCTTTTTTATTTGTATTTAATATTTTTCTTTAACATATAAATTTGGGTGTGCTAGTTTTTGGACCATCATCGCAAGTTATTTTGTTAGATATGCTCCAGATTTGGCTTCAGTACTGCCTAATCTAATATGTATGCACAAATATAAATTGTAGCGCTTCTTATTAAAAATATGAACTTAAAAGAGAGATTTGTGTGGGGTGTACTTATATATGCTGAGCTATAAGATATCTTACAATATTTCTGCATTGTGGTTCTTAATAAACATTTTTATTGGTGTCTTCAATTTAATTAAATAATCAATTTAAATTCTGTCATCATTTACTCACTCTTGACATGTTTCAAATTGAGTTTCTTTTGATCTATTAAACAAAACAAGAAGATATGAAGAAAGCTGAAAACCTGTAACCATTGACTTCCATAGTATTGGTTTTTCCAACCTTGGAAGTGAAGGTTACAGGTTTTCATCTTTGTTCTTTTATAATATCTTCTTTTGTGTTGTGTTAAACAAGAAATAAAGGTTTGGAAACCACTTGAGGATGAATAAATAATGAGCAAACTTATGTTTTTGGCTGAACTATCCCTTTAAAAGTCTTTTTTCAATTCTAAAGATATGGGGATCGCAATGTGGTGCGTTAATAATCAAAATATTAACTCTTTCATTCATTCATTTTCCTTCAGCTTAGTCCTTTATTTATCAGAGGTCGCCACAGCGGAATGAACCGCCAACTATTCCAGCATATGAGTGGATCCAGCTGCAACCCAGTAATGGGAAACATCCAAACACTCACATTCACACATACACTCATACACTACGGCCAATTTAGTTAATCTATTCCCCTATAGCGCATGTGTTTGGACTGTGGGGGAAACCAGAGCACCCGGAGAAAACCCACACCAACACAGGGAGAACATGCAAACTCTAACTGGCTCAGCCCGGACTCGAACCAGTGACCTTCTTGCTGTGAGGCCACAGTGGTAAACACTAAGCCACAGCGTCACCCTAAAGAAACTCTATAAATGTGTTTTCTCAGACGGCAGAGGATGTGCTGTCTGATGCAGTGGATGATCAGAGCTGGGCGTCGGTGTCTCGTCTGCTGAACGTCTCTGAGCAGGTGATGTTGACGGAGCAGAAACCGCTGGAGGACAGAGACATGGTTTCTCTTGTGCACGTTCTCTCTCGAGCCGCAGATCTGCCCATCACTGCAAACCACAGCCGAGCAGACGCAGAAACACTCGGACAGAGCTTCATCACCATCGCTGATTCCCTCCTCAGCCAGGACGACCACGAAAAATGGCAGAGCATCAAAGAGGTGCGAAACATTCACTTAATGAGTCGTCACAGTCATTTATGTTGAACACCTGAACACAATGGCCAATAGTGCTGTTTAAGAACGCGATCAACAGTGTTCAAATGGTACTGGGAAATGGGTGTTTTTACAATTTCAACACAGATTGGTACCGAACTCCAGTATCTTGACAACACTTTTACACACACTGCTGCCACACAACTGTGTTTAAACCCTTTATAAAAATGATTTTTGCATAATAGGTTCCCTTTAAAATAAATCTTTTATCCTGTGTGTTGTTGTAGGTGGTGAAAGGCCCGATGGCTGTCATCCAGACTGTAGAGCGTATGGGGATCAACTTAAACTCTCTGCTCACGGACGACACAGACAGTGTGCAGATCCACAGCCACAATATCAGTGAGTAGAAAGCAGATGCTTTTAGTCGATGTATTAATTATATGATTCATAAATGCTGTGCTAGTAATGGTCATTAAAAGTCCATGTTAATAAATGCATTAACTAATGAATTATGTATGGCAATATATGCAAATTACATGTATGGCAAACAAGTTCACATTTGGATTACACATGTAAAATATACTTCATATATGCAACATATGTTTAGAACTATTGTAAAAATTGCCACTTTATGTGTATATATGTTCAAAAATGTTAACACACACACACACACACATATATATATATATTTTTTTTTATAGAACAGTTCTGTCTGCACCTCGAATCTGATTGGCTGATAGCCGTGATATATTTAGGTAATTCCAGCATCCATACAGCCTCAGCATCCATACAACCCTTTTTGTATTACTCCGCCCACATACAGCCAGCAACAAGCAGAGACTACAGTTTGACAAATATTCCTGCTGTTAGACAACCAAATATACTTTTAAGGCTTTTTTAGTGGAAAATATAGTTGTTTAGATTGCAAATATGCAGTTTATTTGCGAGAATAGTGCCTATTTTAAAATATTCACAATTTCTGAAAGCTCGTCGGCGGCCAAAGACGGTTGACGTTGTCTATCCACAAGATGGCGCTAGAACTGCATAATAAGCCCTTGCTCAGTGTGTTCTCTTGAGCGCGAATTAAAAAGCTGAAAAACGGAAGCCTCGTGGTTTTTAAGGTGGTTTTTAAGATAGTCAATAAGAAGCTGGTAATAAGAAGCTGGATTCAGCCTTGTCCCTCTTTATCGCAAACACAACAGCAGTCTGGTGGGAAATCTCTGTAGACAGATGGAGTTTCATGTCACAGTCAGCCTTATAACCTTAAAATGTGAGCAAAATTTGCTGTTTTGTCATCACCTTAAGGGGGTCACACACCAGAAGCGCCGCTTCACATTACGCTATAGAGAATCATTCAAAATGTTGCCCTACAACTACTGAATAATGCCCAGTCTTGTCCGTATATATTTGTCATTGCAATGTTTGGAAAAATCTACATGTAAATAGTCATTTTTTTGCAGTGTTTCAAAATGCATGTTGCATATATGAAATCCAAATATTAACTTTTGTATCTATGTATTCTATTACTATAAATCAATATGGATTATGATCCCACTCCTGCGCTCCTGTTTCTCCAGAGCTGCAGGTCCAGCAGAAGCTTCTGTCTGAAGATCCGCACGTGTCTGCGTTCTGCGGCTCAGATGGGGGAAATCGAGACTGCATCTCTGTGCCTGCTAAAAACATGAAGGAGCTCCGCAACAATGGTACAGAGATTAAGTTCTTAGCAACATGTGTTACTGATCAGAAGTTACGTTTTGATTTATTTGGTACGTTTCATGAGGTAAACCTTTTCATTGAATATGCTCTTTACTGGAGATTCTAATGAGTTCTGGCATACAATACAAAGTAATAAACATGTGTTGTTGGCTGTTCCTACAAATATACACATGCAGGGCATGTAGAAGACTGTATTATCATCAATAATGTTATTTGTTGAGCATAAAAGTTTGTAACATACAAATACATAAACTAAATCTTACCTATGAAATGTTCTGCCTTTGTGCCCTGTTTTCTCGTAACTACACCCGTACACAGCCCTAAAAGTCCAGCATCTTCACATTAGTTGCATCTCAAATAGCACACTATGCACTATGTACTTATGCACTTACACACTTAACAGCTTAGTATATGACTGTAGTGTCGTCCCAAATGGCACAGTAACGTTTTTTTACTAAGTGAAAATTCAAACCGTTTCCCTGATGACGTTTGACGGTCGCCTAATCAGTGAAATAAACGACCGAATTATCAAATAATACCTGCCGTGAGTATAACCGCATTCACCATCAGGAGGCGCTATAATCACTCTCGTAGAAGAATTTTGCTTTCACCATCCAAAATAAATAAAGTTATTCAACATGTGCGCCCGATAGCTCCGCCTCTTCCGCTCCGTGAGCAAACGTGCGGCCATTGAGTGCGTGAAGTGTTCATCATTACACACATGCATCATCTGGGTAATTAAAGTGCACTTAATATTGTTAGAGTTTTCAGTGTAAACGCATTACTGACACTATTTACACTACGAAATGACGTAGAATATTGTATAAGTATGCGATTTGGGACGCAGCTATTGGCTTTAGTCTTGACTAGTGCGGTTGAATTTTGTCCTGAGAGCCCTGTACAAATGTAGCGCCGCTATTGAAGCATGCTCCGGGTCCCTATGCGATATCTAGTGTATATATCTATGACGAATAACAATATGCTCTAGCAAAATAAACGCTGTCAATTTTGATTTTACACAGACTCTGTATGTTACAGAAGCTCTAAAGGGAAATTTGCACAAAAAAAACAAAAACAAATACTGAAGACTTTGCCTACTTTTTATTTACGTGCTTTTATTTTTGCAAACGTCTCATAGGGGCTCCGTAGAATTTTGATTAAATAAACTAAACAAACGTATCATTTGTTTTCATTGTCCACATTTACAGTTACTCTTTCTTTCCTTCATTTTTGCCTGTTTAGACTTCAGAAAGGTGACTGTCCTGAACACGTGGTTCAGCTCAGTGAAGTGTCTCTCAGAGAAAGAGGAGAACATCAGCCTTTTTCCAATAGTCACTGACGGCTCTCAGAGGTAAGACTACATTACCTGACTAAAGTCTTGTCGTGGATCTCAGTTGTAAGAGCAACACATAATAACTTGACTTCTAGTCGATCATTTGGAAGTGTCAGAAGGTGGACTTTACCGAGGAATCATCTGCTGATCTGCATCCCAATCATCACCAATACTGCAGGAGACCTACTGGAACCAGCATGGAGCCAAGATTCTCACAGAAATCAGTCAAGTTTGGTGAAGGAGAAATCATGGTTTGGGGTTACATTCAGTATGAGGGCGTGCGAAAGATCTGCAGATCAACAGCCTGAGGTATCAAGACATCTGTGCTGCCCATTACATTACAAACCACAGGAGAGGGACAATTCTCCAGCCTCCACATCAAGGCTCCTGAAAGCAAAGAAGGTCAAGCTGCTCCAGGATCGGCCAGCCCAGTCACCAGACATGAACATTATTGAGCATGTCTGGGGTAAGAGGAAGGAGGAGGTGTTGAAGATGAACACAAAGACTCTTGATGAACTCTGGGAGTCCTGCTGAACACTTTCTTCTTCATTCCAGATGACTTTATTAATCAGTGATGTGAGTCATGTCAGAGATGTATGGATGCAGTCCTCCAAGCTCATGATGGAGTCAGACACAATATTCATTCTGTCTCCACTGCAGCAGGACTTTATATTCTATACTGGACATTATTTCTGTTCAGTGATGACACTTTAGTCTAAGCAGAGTCAGACCGCACTGTCCTGATCAAATCATTCATAATCAAGACATGATCATAGACTATTGTGCTCAAATAAGCGTCATCTAGAGGCCTTTACCTTTCATATAAGCCACTTCTGACACCAAATGATCAACTAGAAATCATCAAAATCCTTCAAAAACAACGTTTAGTGTTTTTGATCAGGACTGAGGTTGATCAACAGATCCATGGGAAATGAATTGGAAATCAAACATCAGATTTTTACGGCAGTTCGTTTTAGTGGGTGTTTTCATTATTAAAGTGTAATAGATTTGACCAATACACAAGGGTTAATGCTGTAAAACTTCAAACCTATATTGCTAAAGTTTTGCTGAAGGAAATTACACTTGGTTCAGAGAGAAATACACAGAACTGCTGTTTGTTTCCTGATATAGTGTGGTTACATTATACCTGTGTTGTGATATTGCTAATGTGTGTGTGTGTGTGTGTGTTGTTAATATTAGGTTTGTGGGGACAGTTTTGGGCTCGTCTGTCATTTCCAGCACAGTTCTGGCAGATGAGCAGCCCGTCAGCGTGGCCATTCACTTCACACTTCAGCACAGGCTTCAGGTAACACACAAAAACCGTTCATGTTTCTGAAATGATCACTAAACCTGTGAAAGGAAGAGGGAAAATGACACTTTTAGAGAATAAACTGTTTCTACTGGATTCCAGGTCATATGGATGTGCTTAAGCCCACACAGAGTCTATTCATTTACTTGTGTAAATGTGTGTAAATTAAAATTTATTCAGCTTTTTAAATTAATTTCAGTAATATTACTGAGAAATATAAAAATGTTCAGGGTGGCACGGTGGCTCAGTGGTTAGCACTGTGGCTTCACAGCAAAAAGGTCGCTGGTTCGAGTCCCTAGCTGGGCAGGTGGCATTTACTTGTTCTTCCTGGTGTTTCCTCCGGGTACTCCAGTTTCCCCCATCGTCCAAACATATGCGCTATAGGGGAATTGGGTAAACAAATATTTTCCATAGTGTATGAGTGTGTGTAAATGTGAGGATGGGTATTTCCCAGTTCTGGGTTGCATCTGGAAGGGCATCCGCTGTGTAAAACATATGATAGTTGGCGGTTCATTGTGTCCCTTGTTTATCAGGGGTCGCCTCAGTGGAATGAACCACCAATTCATTCATTCATTTTCCTTTGGATTAGTCCCTTGTTTAACAGGGGTCACCAGAGGACAATGAATGAATGAGTTGGCGGTACATTCCACTGTGGCGACTGAAGCAAAATGATTGAATACAAATGTTAATAATATTTATTTACAATACAGTTTGTAAAGTCATATTTTTTGCCTTTTAGTAGATCTATTAGATGAGAGACTTGCTTTGTTTACCAATTAAGTGGAACTAATAGGATCTGCAGGTGAACATAAAATAAAAGTACATATAAATAAAAGGTATATTATTGTTTATTTCTTATATTACGTTTTTAGTTACAATACTTCCCAAATCATTCTAAATAAACTAAATAAATCAATAATAAACAATTCATAAATACGCAGATTTTTTCTAAAATTTTGTGCAGAAATTAAATAAACTGCGCAGATTCTGCTGGCCCTACTGATGATGGGTAAAGAACTGGCAGATGAGGCAGTTTCATAATTATTTGGCCTCCTGTGATAATTTTAAATTCTTCATTCTATAATATTTCCCTAATGCATTTTAACAAAGAGATTGTGTGTGTTATTAAAATATAAGTAAACAGTTTTTTTGCCAGTCATGCTTGTTTTTAACTAATGATTTCTCCTTCAATCTTCAGAACACTTCTGTCAAGTTTATTCCAGTGTGTGCATTTTGGGATTTTGACCTGATGTAAGCAATGTTCATTGATTTGCATCTGTAATATTAGCTAATTCCTATGTTGCTATTCATGAAATGGCTTAAATCCTGCCTTTTGTCTTTACTCTTCAGGTCAGATGGAGGAGGATGGTCAACGAAGGGCTGCGTCGTCATTTCTACTCAGAATAATTCTACTTCCTGTTACTGCAACCACACTACCAACTTTGCTTTGCTGCTGCAGATCTATGAGGTTCAGGTGAGCGGTTATATTATACAGAGAATTATTCGTTTTACATTTTAATGCTTTTTAAAATATTTTTATTATTTGGTTGGAATTAAAGCAATTTTTACATTAAATACAGATTTTTAATGTAAATGTTATTAGCCCCCTTAAGAAATTCAGGGTGTCTTAAAAAGTCTTAAATCTTAAAAGCTTTATTTTAGTCCTTAAACAGTCTTAAATATACTGAAATATTGCGTTGTAGGTCTTAAATCTTTTTAACAGGTCTTAATTTTCCTTTGTTCATGTAAAGCTACTCTATCGGGCCATTAACAGCCATACAATCTCAATAAAAAAATGTATTTAAAAATTACATTTTTAACTCCATTTATAGTGTCCGTAATGTTTTAATTACTTACAGTAACATTTGTTTAAAAGTTCTCCATTTATTTACTGCTGAGGATACTGACCTAACCTATAGTTTTTATTATTAAATCATTATTATCGTAAATGTGTTAAATTATAATCTTTTCTGACAGGGCAAGTGAAAATCATTTCCAACTGGAATATTGGAAAAAAATCCTTAGCATTTATCCTTGTATAAGTCTAAAATTCATTCATAATGATCTTAAAAAGTTGTTAAAAGTCCTAAAGATGCAGTTTTGCATTCCTGGATCAAAACAAATGCAAGCGCAGGTTGCCAGATTGAGGACCAACATGACTCTCGAGCCTAAAGGCTGATTTAAATTGTGTTGTAAATAAAAACAACGGCACGAGATAGAAGGAATATTCTCCATATTAAAATGAGTTTTTGTCCTAACCAACACCTCGAATTGATATATTAGAAATGGCTTTTCTCACAGCTGCACAACAGAAAACAACGAACAGCTCAGGTACTCTTGTGTGTTTTATTCAGTGTTAAATGCTAATCATGTGGATCTGAATGCCATTGCAGGACATTTAGTGCCACACTACTGAAAGCAGCAGCAGCAGATAGTTCAGCTCAGATCTGGAAAATAAAATAAACTGTCAGAACTAAACACATATCAGTGATTCAGCATCTACATTTAATCATGTTAAAGAGCTTTAATATGTATTCATTAGATTATAAAGCTGTGTGCACTATTCTGTGCTTCTGATTGCCTGTATTTACATTTCTGTCGTGTTTCGTCTGGTGCAAACAGCCCAATAGCTCGTCACTGCAAATCTTGTCATGTAGCGTGTTGTTAGGACAGTTACAGTGTACCCTGCTCACGTAATGTTTACGATCTTAATATTTATATTCATTAATAACCAATTAATAGCAAATGCTAATTAATAACCACCTCACGTGTGAATCTGCATCTCATTTTAGAGTCTGCTTCTGTCCACCAGAGGTCACATTTTGGTCAAGGGCACATGCTTTAAGAGTCTTCCCGACTGACTGACTGAATGAATAAATGAAATACGCCAATAATAATGTTTTCCACCGGGGTGCTGAAATATAATTGGCTAAACTGGCATTGGGCGGGTTAAATGACCAAAACAAAGACAGATGTTACAGCACGTAACGCACATGTTCATAGCAGAATATCTGACTTCAGCAGTGCTTTTCAGATGTTCAAGAATGTTCACTGAGCATGTTTCTGAATATCTGCACACATATGATGCTGCTTTCTGCTTTAGAGGAGTCAAACACTGACATACAGCAGCTTTAAACTGAACTTGGTGAAACCCTGAAATTGTGTTTTCCAGTCTACAGAACAACCCTGTTGTCTAATGACTTACCTGATTAACATTAATAACAATCATTCTGTCCTCATTTCCTCAGCCTTCAGCTGTTATAAACCAGTTTGACTTTCTTTCTTCGGGTTGAACAGAAATGAAGATGTTTGTAAGAATGTTCAAAACCTGTAAGAACACATTCAACACTTCTGAAGCAGAAATTGAGCAGATAAACTCGACACACTCTCCTCTGTTTTGTTCAACACAACTTTATTGAGTTCTACACGTTTCTCTGTCCCCATAACAGAATATGGCGGTTTTTCCCCCGCCGTGCAGCCTGGGCCTTGGAGGCGGGTCTGTTGTTGGCCCACATGTGCTGCTTGTGTATCGGGAACTTTCTGTTCAACTCCTCTTTCAAGCTGTCAACTGTCCATGTGGTCATCCTCCTCCTGTTCGCCACGCTCTCCTCCACCTCCTCCTTTCTTACGATGTCAGTTATTGTCTCTTTCTCCTCCATGCTCTTTTCCACCTCCTCACTTTCCTGTCCTTTCACCTCCTCCTCCTCCACCCTGCGGTTTCTCCTCGGCCTCCTTCTCCTCTTTGTCTTCTTCTTCACTTTGTCTTTCTCCATGTCCTCCACTTCCGCTTTTTCAATGTGTTTTATTTCCTCATTTTCCTCCACCACACTTTCCTTCTCCTCCTCCCTCAATTTCATTCTCCAGAACTCCTCTGACAGCTGGCTGCTTATCTCCTCCTCCTTTCTTTTCTTGACCTCCTCCTCTGTCTTCTCTTCCTTCGTGTTATCGTTCACTTTCTCAGTCATCACAACCTCCTCCTCCTCCGTCATCACCACCTCCTCCTCCATCACCACCTCCTCCATCACCACCTCTTCCTCCTCATTCTGCTTCATCTCCTTCAGTTCCTCCTCCTCCACCATCCTCTTCTCATAGACCTCATAATCTGTTAGAGGACAGATGATTGCAGTTTGCACATACACACCGCCAGTTTCATGTTAAACTCCAGATTCACAGCATTACAGTCTGAAACATCTACTGTAGATGCCAAAAGCATCATTTACCATCAGAGGATGGGAATCTGAACGGCTCATCACTGGGAGAGAAGCAGAACCATCTCAAGGCCGCTCTGGTGAACAAAGCAACCTTGCTCTTCTTTTTCTTCTTCTTCCTCTCTTTCACTTTCACCTCCACCTCCTCCGTCATCACCACCTCCTCCTCCTCATTCTGCTTCATCTCCTTCAGTTCCTCCTCCTCCACCATCCTCTTCTCATAGACCTCATAATCTGTTAGAGGACAGATGATTGCAGTTTGCACATACACACCGCCAGTTTCATGGTAAACTCCAGATGAGGGCAGTAAATATACGGTTTATTCACAGCATTACAGTCTGAAACATCTACTGTAGATGCCAAAAGCATCATTTACCATCAGAGGATGGGAATCTGAACGGCTCATCACTGGGAGAGAAGCAGAACCATCTCAAGGCCGCTCTGGTGAACAAAGCAACCTTGCTCTTCTTTTTCTTCTTTGTCTCTTTCACTTTCTTCTTCTTGTCGTCTGTTAAAAGATAAACAGTTGCACATCTTGACACACTTCTCCAGAGTAATTGAGGAAATTAAATGTACATTCACCAAAAACAAACACCCAAATATAAATAACTAAACCACTCATTTACCATGATTTAAACACACTTTAACCATGAAATTTCACTTTTATTTTGTATTTTAGTATTATTTATTGTAATCAACTATAATAATATGTGATTATTCTCATGTTTTATAAAACTGGCTACACAAATAAATGCTCAATACACCAAACAATA
Organism: Danio rerio; assembly: GCF_052040795.2. Classification (NCBI taxonomy): domain Eukaryota; kingdom Metazoa; phylum Chordata; class Actinopteri; order Cypriniformes; family Danionidae; genus Danio; species Danio rerio. Next base: position 60,416,092 of record NC_141028.1, read on the forward strand.
TCAAAATACACGTTCAGTGCTCTTTTATTTAAACAGAAAAGCGAATGCTTCATTTCACTGAGGGATTTTAGACTAAAGTTGTGTCGGAAAAGCTGAAAATGAGATTCAACATCAAACCGTTTCATTAAGATGCACTTGAATAGCCGAATAACAGACCATAATATTTAGCATTTACTATTGCAGCTTATTCTGTTTCTGCTATTCATTATCAACTGATGAGATCATATCATCAATATCAACTAATAATGCCAGAAGTTAATATCATCACGTACATCCTGCTACTGTTTTTGTAAAGGACACACTATTGAACTGTGTTTTACTGTATTTATGTGGTGTTTCTGTATTTTAAAGTTGCTTTGTGAAAATAAACATATAATTCTGTAAACAGCACAAGATAAATAGAGTAAATGCAGGACTTTTGTTCTGTTACTGGCGAACTGCTGCTAGTTACTGTGGATTTTACAGGAATGTGTTAACAGAGCTCTGTCTATCAAACATTAGGTTTTAATAGTAAGTATATTGTTATGTCAGAAAAACACTGGATATTCATATCAGAATGTAAATATGACTCACTATTAGAGCTGTTTATAGGCAGTTCTGGCTTTTGGAGATGTTGCTGCCTTTCGGGAAAGATCTCCATTTTGGCAGCCGATGTCTCGGGGTCAACGCCCAGTGGAAGATGCTCAACCATGATGTCAGTTTGGTTTTCAGACTTTCTGTCAAGAACTCGGGGTCTGGTAGCTGAAATGGGATGATGATTTCGGTCTTGCACCGTGAATCACTCAAATAGGCAGAGATGTTCAGTCGCTGAGAATCACTACAGGAGTTAGATATTCACTCGCAACGAAAGAAACACCCGCTCAACGCCACTACCACAATCCAACAAGAGTTTCTCGTGTGCTGCAAGGCTTACAGTTCACTTTTGGAATGCGTTCTATTCTCAGAACACGCTTCACTATGGTAACCAGACCCTGCACTAACCAATGTTTTCTTTTAAAAACAAATGACTGAGGACATGTGCAAAGCACATAGAATACAGAAAACTATGCTAAATACATTGATCAAAAGCCGTATTGGTGACACTTTATTATAACTACACACTATAAATCCTTTATTAAGCATTAGTAAATAGTTAATTAATTATCTGTTAAGGAATAACTCTGCATTAATAGACATTAGTAAGAAGTTTATAAATACAGCTACACTTGCATGTGTAGTAGCTGTATTCTTGACATTTATGATGTGCTTAATGATTGTGTTTTCATACTTTTTTACTTAATAATTGTTCATTAGTAAATTCAGTACTGCATTATTTACAAAACATTGGTATTCAAGAGTAGTTTGTGGCTTTTAGAATAATTCAGAATGAGTAAGTAAACCATTAATAAACTATTCAAATCAACATTTATATATTTTATCATTCAGCCATATAGTAATGTTAATATGTATGTTAATAAATAGTTTATTACCTCAACTTCATGCAGTTTTGTGACCTAATCTAAAGTGAGGACTATTTATGCTTTGTAAATCCCTTATAAATGACAATTAAAGGCTCAGTATGAAATGCACAATAAATGTTTGCAGGCTTATCCAAAAATTAAAATTACTGTAAACTTGCCGAATAAAAGTAGTGTCAAAATACATTAATTAGCTAACTAAAATGGGATAAAACAACCAAACATATTAATTTAACAATATATTATGATGCAACATTTCAAACTAATTTAGTGAAGTTTAAACTGTACAGTCATTTTATTTCACATCAGATTGCAAATTTTTATTTTTCATTTATTTATTGTCATGTGGACAGTAAGGAAACACGTTTCCCTGTACAATGAAATTCTTACTCTACCGTCCACAGTGAAGTCACACACAACATACACATAATACATGACATACACATAAATACACATACACAGAAGTGACGGAAGTATAACTATGAAATGTAAATATATAAATATCTATGAAAGTAAACAATATATAATACTGATTGTGGAGTAATGTTAACTAGTAAAACATGCTTTATTATTATCATAATTATAATTATGTATAATTGTCTTATGTGCAAACAATAATATAATGGTCTGAGCTGATTAAGTGCAAATGTTTGCATTAATAGTGCAAACTGGGATGGAGAATATAGTGTGCAGCTGAGCAGAAAATGAAACGCACACATATATATACACGCACACACACACATATATACACACACACAGTATGTATATATATATATGTATGTGTGTGTATGTATATATATATATATATATATATATATATATATTTATATATATATATATATATACTGTATATATGTATATATATATGTGTGTGTGTGTGTGTGTGTGTGTGTATATATATATATATATATACTGTATATATGTATATATATATATATATGTGTGTGTGTGTGTATATATATATATATATGTATGTGTATGTATATATATGTGTATATATATATATATATATGTGTATATATATATATATGTGAGTGTATGTATATATATATATATATATATATATAAAGAGAGAGATTCCAATCATAAAAAAAGCATAAAAACTCTAATTCTGGTTAAAATGCAAAGTTGTAAAAATAAAAATGTGTAACAGAAGAAATGGGGAAAGTAGGTTAACAATCGTGTTGCTCAGAATCGTATCGGGTCGTAAAACCCCTAAACTCTCGCATCCCTAATGTCCACACATGTAGTGAAATGCCAATAATCCTCAACTTGTTTTGCTCTTGTGTTGTAGAGAGATGCAGTACACGACGCAGGTCTGCAGATCCTCAGTTTGATCGGCTCTGCAGTGTCTCTGTGCGCTCTCATCTTCACTTTTATTCTCTTTGTGGCCGTCGGGTGAGTTTCTCTCCATATATGAGACTTTATATTCCTGCGTCGGCTCTCATTTGTGTGATTTCTGTCTCTCTGTGTCCCTCTAGTGTCCCGAAGTCAGACCGAACTACAGTGCACAAGAACCTGATGGCAGCTCTGATTGTGGCTCAGTTTCTGCTCATCCTCAGCGACTGGGCGGCGGGAAGCCAGGTTTGACTGATTAATCTGTCAATATATGCATATACAGTCCTCCATAATTGAATTATTAATTGAATTGAGGCTTTACAGTAATATATTTGTGCTTATACAGTTAAAGTCAGAATTATTCGCCCTACAGTATATTGTTTTAATAACTCATCTCTAATAACTGATTTATTTATCTTTGTCATGATGACAGCACATAATATTAGACTAGATATTCTTCAAGACACTAGTATTCAGGTTAAAGTGACATGTAAAGGCTTCACTAGGGTAATTAGGGTAAAGTTAGGGTAATTAGGCAAGTCATTGTATAACAGTGGTTTGTTCTGGAGACAATCCAACACTAATATTGCTTAATAATAGTGACATTAAAATGGCTTTAAAACTATTAAAAACTTTTTTTAAGCCAAAATAAAACAAAGACTTTCTTCAGAAGAACAAATATTATAGGAAATACTGTCAAAAATTCCTGAATCTGCTCAACATCATTTAGGAAATATTTGAAAAAGAAAGACAAAAATCACAGGAGGGCGAATATTTCTGACTTCAACTACATCAGGTTACATTAGTCTACATTAGATTAGTCTGTACTAAAGCCAAAGCTGGAATTAATCTAACAAAATAACTGAAGATCATGGTGCAAACATTAGTACAGGTTAATAAGCCAGAAGGTAATAGCATGAATAATGCACAAGATTAATATAATACAAAAATGTATGCAATAATACGCTAGAGATGTGAACCTACACTGTTCTCACGGTTCGGTTACTATTATCATGAGCCACAGTGCTGCCCTGATATATAATATAATATAATATAATTTAATATAATATAATATAATATAATATAATATAATATAATATAATATAATATAATATAATATAATATAATATAAAATAATATAATATAATTTAATGTAATTTAATATAATATAAGTTAATATAATAAAACTTAATATAATATAATTTAATATAATATAATTTAATATAATGTAATATAATATAATATAATTTAATATAATATAATATAATTTAATATAATATAATATAATATAACTTAATATAATATAATTTAATATAATTTAATTTAATATAATATAATATAATATAAGTTAATATAATATAATATAATTTAATATAATATAATATAATGTAATATAGGGAACACAGTGGCTCAGTGGTTAACACTGTTGCCTCACATCAAAAAGGTTGCTGGTTTGAGTCCCGGCTGGGTCAGTTGGCATGGGTTTCCTCCGGGTACTCAGGTTTCGCCCACAGTCCAAACACATGCACTATACGGCCAATTTAGTTAATCAATTCCCCTAGTTTATGAGTGTTTCCCAGTACGGGGTTGCAGCTGGAAGGACATCAGCTGTGTAAAACACATGCTGGAATAGTTAGCGGTTCATTCAGCTGTGGCGACCCCTGATGAATGGCGACCCCTGATGAATAAAGGGACTAAGCCAAAGAAAAATGAATGATTAATATAATGTAATATAATGTAAAATGAAGTGCAGTGAAATGTAAACATGAAATAGCCACAAAGGAAAGTAAACATAAGTAATGCAGTGTACTTATGGATAAAAGCAGCAGAATTGTGATGTGTGTGTGTGTGTGTGTGTGTGTGTGTGTTCAGGAGGCATGTTGGCTGGTGACAGCGCTCCTTCATCTCTTCTTCTTGTCCTCCTTCTGCTGGATGCTGGTGGAGGGTTTGCTGCTCTGGAGTAAAGTGGTGTCTGTGAACATCAGCGAGGACCGCAGGATGAAGATGTACTATGTGCTCGGCTGGGGTGAGTGAGTGTGTGTGTGTGTGTGTGTGTGTGTGCATTCATTCATTTTCTTTTCGGCTTAGTCCCTTAATTAATCAGGGGTCAACTTATCAGCATATGTTTTACGCTGCGCATACTCTTCCAGCTGCAACCCACCAGTGGGAAACACCCATACACTCCCATTCAAACACACACGCACAACACTACTTACCCTATACCACATGTCTTTAGACTGGGGGGGAAACCGGAGCACCCGGAGGAAACCCACACCAACATGGGGAGAACATGCAAACTCCATACAGAAATGCCAACTGACCCAGCTGATCTTCGAAGCTGTGAGGCGACAGCGCCTCTGTGTGTGTGTGTGTGCATGCATCTCTAGTTTTAATTGATGTTCTGTTTGATTGGTGTTTCTGTCTCTGCTGTGTGTGTAAGGGTTGCCGGTGGTTATAGTGGCTGTGACTTTGGTGGCCACTCTGGACCAGTATAAAGCACAGCAGCACTGCTGGCTGAACCTCCAGTCCAGTGTCATTTGGGCTTTTGCAGGGCCGGTGCTCTTTGTTTTGGCTGTAAGTATGTCTTTTATCTTATTTCAGCTAATAGGATTGTAGAATACTGATGTGTTGTCCTCTCCCATGCACTGCACTCTGAGTTTACCAACTGATGACTTCTGCTGCAGAGAAACACACACATGTGAAAAGGCTCTATACTCTGCTGAGTGTGTGTGTGTGTGTGTGCGCAGGTGAATGCCGTGGTGTTGTTTCGTGTGGTTCTGGTCACAGTGTCCAGTGCTAGGCGCAGAGCCAAGATGCTGACCCCCAGTTCAGACTCCAAACTGCACACGCTGGACCTCACCTGGTGGGTCACACCTGCAGATACAGCAGCAAACAACCGGCAGACATTAACAATAACACATGCTCGAGTGAGCAGCTGCAGTGTTTCTGTACTGGGTGCAGATGTAAAGTCACTCCAGTTATTCGCTAAATGTACTCAAATGTTTAGAAAGACTTAATCTGTTTTGTTAGATATTTCCTAAATGATGTTGAACAGATTCAGGAATTGTTCACAGTATTTCCTATAATATTTGTTCTTCTGGAGAAAGTCTGATTTGTTTTATTTCGGCTAGAATAAAAGCAGTTTTTAATTGTTTTAAAGCCATGTTAAGGTCAATATTATTAACCCCTCTCTGTTAAACAGAAATTGGAGCCAAAATATACAAGAGGGCTAATAATTCTATTTTAAATTTCTATGTATATATATTTTTAACATAATGTATGTGTGTGTAGGGCAGCGACGCGGCCCGTGTTGATCTTGTTGCCAGTTTTAGGACTGACGTGGCTCTGTGGTGTGCTGGTCCATTTATCTGATGTCATGGCCTACCTGTTCATCACACTCAACGCTTTTCAGGTAACACACACAGTACGCATGCTAGGCTAACAAACATATCTGCTAGCATGCGGTCAAGTGAAACAAACAGCTTAAGTAGTAGGAGGAAAATAGCTCATTTGTGAATAAGCTTTGTTTCCATCTAGCTGGTGTAGTTGTATAGGTCGTAGTAGTAGTTGTAGTCATCATCGTTGTAATAATAATAATAATATTAGTTGTAGTTGTAGTCGTCATCATCGTAATAATAATAATAGTGGTAGTAGTCATCATCATCGTAATAATATAAATAGTAGTAGTTGTAGTCGTCATTGTCGTAATAATAATAATAGTAGTAGAAGTCATAGTAGTAATAGTAGTTGTCATTGTCATAATAATAATAGTAGTAGTCGTCATCGTTGTAATAATAATAATAATCGTAGTAGTAGTCGTAGTAGTAATAGTAGTTGTAGTTGTCATCGTCATAATAATTATAGTAGTAGTAGTAGTCATCGTCGTAATAATAGTAATTGTAGTAGTAGTAATAGTAGTTGTAGTTGTCATCGTCATAATAATAATAATAATAGTAGTAGTATTAGTCGACATTATTGTAGTAGTAATAATAATAGTAGTAGTAGTAATGGTAATAATAGTAGTTGTCATCTTCGTAACTAATAATTGTAGTAGTGGTAGTTGCAGTCGTCATTGTTGTAATAATAATAAAAGTAGTTGTGGTCATCATCATCGTAATAATAATAATAGTAGTAGTCATCGTCGTAATAATAATAATAGTAGTAGAAATATTAGTTGTAGTTGTCATCGTCATAGTTAAAGTAGTAGCATTAGTCAACATTGTCGTAATAATAGTAGTAATGGTAAAAATAGTTGTAGTTGTCATTGTCGTAACTAATAAAAGTAGTAGTGGTAGTTACAGTCGTCATTGTCGTAATAATAATAAAAGTAGTTGTGGTCGTCATCGTCGTAATAATAATAATAGTAGTAGTAGTAGTCATCATCATCATAATAATAATAATAGTAGCAGTAAATGTAGTAGTAATAGTAGTTGTAGTCGTCATCGTCATAATAGCAGTAGTAGTAGTAGTAGTCATCGAAATAGTCGTTGTCATCATAATGATAATAAAAGTAGTAGTCATATATAATATACTTAAAGGGCTAGTTCACCCAGAAATGTTAAATCTGTCATAATGTACTCATATAGTCATATTCACTCGTCAGCAAACCTGTTTGAGTTTTTCTTTTGTTGAACACTAAAAATATTTTGAAAAATGTTTGAAACCGGTAACCATTGACTTTGATAACATATATTTTTATACCATGGATGTCAGTGGAACATTCTTCAAAGTATCTTCTTTTGTGTTCAACAAAAAAAGAACTCATAAAACCCCTTTCAGGTGAATAAATAGTGAGTAAATGTTCACTTTTGTGTGAACCATCCCCTTAATATTGACCTGTTTCTGATTTTTTTTTTCCCCCCTGTATCCGGGCAGCTGTAACTCCTACTTGTTATGAAAGGCTCGGATCCGTCAACACATTACAAATGAACTTCATGTAGTTGTGTTTCTGTCTTTTTCTTCCTGCGCCGCTGTAATAAATGAGAGTGGAGTTCCTCCCTGAGCTTGTTAATGTAGATTTACTGTGAGCGTCTGGGAAACAGATAAAAGCAGCAGCAGGCAGATAGAGACGCTTGAGCAGCTCCATCATCGCTGGAAATCTCTTCTGTCACGAGTGTTTTATAATGCAAGAGCTACACTGTGTTTCAGTATGAATTATATTTAGAAGTAAATAGCAAGTACTGAGTTATTTTGGTGTTTTGGCTCAAACAAAACTATTTAATTTATTATAGGTATTATTTAATGACTTTTAGACTCATTTTTTTTCTTGTTGAATCATAATTTATTATAATACAAGAGCTACAGTGTGTTTCAATATGAATAATGTTTAAAAATAAATAGCAAATAATTATTGTTATGTTTTTTTGTATTTTTTTTCAGTCTTTTAATGAGTTAAGGTTATTATTTAATCAGATTTAGACTTGTTTTTTCCTGGTTTGTCATGATATATTATTACTTGCAATTTGTTTATGTATATAATTCAAATGAAAACACACTGTAGCTCTTGTATTATGTCTGCATTTACACTGCACTGTTCAAGTGACTCAAGTCCGATTGTTTCTCCCATGTGGCACAGATGGGATATGGCACATGTACGTGTAAGCAGGAACACATCACATGGATTCCGATTTACTCAAATCAGATTCAGGCCTTGTTCATATGTGGAAATATATCCGATATGATTAGATCTGTGTTCTCGTGTCTGCAGTGTAAACACGGAGATTGGATTTTCACCAGTCAATGCGAGTCGTGCATCATTAAAAACCATAGCAAATGATGTCAAGCCTGACACTTTCATTTCAGAACAGATTTCAGCAAAGTCCCAAACCTTAAATCTCATACACGAGGACTTAAACAGTGTGATATAGCACAGGTATTTAAGCATGTTAACGGGAGCGAGAGAGAGCTCAATGTGTGCCACTTAACCAATGTAAACTAATATAAAACTAGTGCATAAATCACACCATGGACATTACATTAAGATGCCTAAAGGTTTAAAAAAGCCTATATAACAAAAGAAGATGACCAAATGAGAATATTTCTGTTATAAACTAGCGTGAAACAGCTTGTCAAAAGCTGCAAACAGATCACATAGAGGAATAGAGAAAAGAGCACTCTTTATTTATCAGCTGTTAGTCAGCGCCTGCTCTTTTTTTTTTTTTTTTTAAATTCCTGGTCACTGCCGTGTGCTGTGTAAATGCAGATAATCGGACACAAGTCACTTTTAAAAAATGATGTAAACAGGTCATTAAAAAAATCAAGATACAGTCACAAAATCAGAATTAAGCATTAAGATCTGCAGTTTAAATGCAGCCTATGAGTTATTTTTTTTTTTTTTTTGGATTTTGGCACAGAAAACAAAGTGTTTTAATTTGTTAAGGTTGCTATTTAATAACTTTTAGACTTGTTTTCCCTGCTTTATCATATTATATTATAATACAAGAGCTGCAGCACTGCAAAAATGCTTTTCTTACTTTTCTCTCTTGTTTCTAGTCCAAATATCTACAAATTCTTAAATCAAGAAGCATTTTCTAGACGAGCAAAACATATTGTCTTGTTTTAAGAAATAATATGCCAAAATGAAGTGAGTTTTTCTTTAAATTAAGCTAAATAATCTGCCAATGGGGCAGGGAAAATAATCTTGTTTTTTCATTTGTGATAAGATTATTTTGCTTAATTTAAGGAAAAACTCACTTCATTTTGACTCATTATTTCTTAAAACAAGACAACATGTTTTGCTTGTCTAGAAAATGCTTCTTGATTTAGGAACTTTTAGATATTTGGACCAAAAACAAGACAAAAAAAATCTAAGTAAGAAAAGCATTTTTTGCAGTGAGTGTGTTTTAATATAAATGATGTTTATCAATAAAGAGCAGGTGATTAGTTATGTTTGTATTTTGGCTCAGTCCAAAGCCATTTCATTTGTTAAGGTTATTATTTATTAATTTTACACTTTGAGTTTTCCCTGTTTTATCTTGAATTACTCAACTAAATCTTATAGACTTATAAAATTCAGCAAATATGTTACGTTTTTTTTTTTTATTGCAAATATTTGAGTTTTTTCATGCTCTGCTTGATTTTTATGTGCAGTTCTTTTTTTGTTTGCAAATTTCATTTTTATTTCTTAATTTTCCCTTTGCAGTTCTTTATTTTTGTCAGCAAAATAAATTTTTATTTCTCAAATTATTTTTTGCTTTGCGATTCTTTTGAGATTTGCATTTATTTATTTATTGATTTCAATACATTATGTTTGCAAAACTTTCTTTTATTCTGCAAGTATAAATGATTAGATTGACTCCATAGTTTATGGTGGAAAATTGTCCCAAAATGTTTTTAAACCAACAGTGTTCAAAACTATTCATGTGTTTGTTTGTTTACATTACATTACAATGACCCTTAAACACCTTTATGAATCAACAGCATCTTAAAATAATCGTATAATTGTGTAAGTGTTCACGTTGTTCACTAATCATGCAACTCTTCTCACTGTAGGGCCTGTATATCTTTCTGGTGTATGCCGTTTACAACAGCGAGGTATGAACTTTGGCTGTGTCTCAATTCACAGGCTGCATCCTTCAAAGTACGCACACTTCCCTTTAAAGTTCACAAAGGCTGAAGCGAATGCGGTGAAATGAGATGCTCTCGCCTAAAAAGGACTTCTGTTAACCCTTAAAAGGGATCGTTTACGTCCGATCTGCAACTCTCTTTAGACTTTTTAACACTATGACTGACTGATACTGTCAGCAGATACTCTGATTGCCTGTTCTGTTTTCACAACTCGACTCCTGCCATTAGTGTTTATTTTCAGCTCTGCTCCAGCCAATAGCAGAAAAGCACCTACTGGGGAGGCGGGAATAAAGATACTAAAGCCCCATCAGATTGGTCAAAATTTGAATAACCTGTGCATGCAACACACGAATGCTTCCCACAGAAAATACATTTAATTTATGCGGTACAGATATTGTATATACTAAAATTGTGATGATAATAAGTTTACTTTGAATGCATGCTTTAAAGGATACAGCGATGTTAACATCTCAGAGCTTTATACTTGTATGATTTCCAATGTAAATGTCATGCAGTATATGTTTGTGATAACGCAGGTGCGCAACGCTATCAGGAGGATTCAGGAGAAGAGGAAAGCTCTGTCATTTACAGTAAGAGTTCTGTTTCCTGATTGGACACTTCTGGGGTCTCATTCATAAATGTGCTGAAATCTATGAAAACATTTAGGAGGAGAATGTGCAAAGCTGTAACATATTAAAGTTAAGTATTGACTTAAGTCATTGCATCAAGTCAAGTCGAGCTTTATTGTCATTCCCCTGCATGTGTGGACATACAGAGGAGCGAAATATCGTGTCTCGCAGGACAACAGTGCTACATAAATTAATCATAAATACAAACGCAACACCTCTGCATAACTAATGCATACTATAAGATACTTAGCTATACACATGAGACAGGCTCTACAAGTACTTTTAGATGAGTATGAACAATGCTGTGCAGGATATTGTGCAAGAGAGCTATTAAAGGTGAATATTGTGCAAAAGAGGGAGTTAAGGTTAAAGCAAGCAGGGCAACATGATTGTGGAACATTTATAGTGAACATCGCTTTCATTATTGAGTCCTTGTACGATGGAGTTTAGATAAAGTATCAGGTGCATAAGAGATCAGAGTGTTTCTACATGGTTTGAGCCGAAATCGGTATCTCTACTTGTTCTTATAGGACACCTATTTTACCCCCTTTTTAAGATGTAATCATAATGTTGTGGTTGTTCTAAGTGCGCCAGTTTAGCTTCAGTTCAAACACAATTCAGATATCTTATTATAATGTGTTTAAAGTGTGTCGTTGGGGGCGTGTTGCTTCACATGAAAATTTGTTTCGACTTCCCGCCCAACTTAACGAGGGGGCGGAGCCAAGAGCTCACCCGCTTTGTGTGTGGAAACAGAGAGAGAAGCAACATGAGTGAGAGGAGCAGCATTCAACCGTACATGTACAACTCGGACACAGACCAAGCAGAGACAACTGTTAAGGAATCAGTATTCCTAATGTGACAGAACATGTTTGATGAATGAGTGGTAGATATAAAATCATTTGTGATTATTTTTTTTTGTATAGTTTTACAGCCGCTATGTAACGATGCATGGGTCATCCGTATAGGGATGCAATGAATAACCGGTTTCACTAATAACCGCGCTTTAATTCGTCACGGTTAATTAATCAAGGCTTTTCAACACAGTGTTTCTGCACGGAAAAAACTGCGGCAGCTAAACAAAGTGATGCCAACTGTGTGCTAGAGTTGGCTTGAGAAAGCCAGCATACTGTTATACTACTCTGTCCTTGAAAACAAACGTATCTCCTCCTAGGCCGTTCATGCCACAAGGCCCAAATGTGGTCAAAATGTGCCTTCTGCATTCAAGATTGTTGCTATATCTCCTCATGCCTATAAGACTTATTGTTTTTTTAATAAAAAATGTTAAATATAAAATTTTTATAATCCGGGCATATAGAAAAATTATACAAGCCCCAAATTTGGCCAAAAGCTGTATTTAGATGCGGTAGATTTTGTTGCTATATCTTTAAGGTTTATCAGACTTATAGTTTTCCAATAATAAATTTTAAGCATTATTTTTCTCAAAATATGGCAAGCCATTTTTGACTTAAACTCCATATTTTTACTGATATGGCAAGCCATTTTTGCATTTATCACTTTCACACTTATTAAGCATTGTATTTTCAAAAAAATACGGCAAGCCATTTTTACATAATGTTCATTACCTTAGTCCCTTTATTAATCAGGGGTCGCCACAACGGAATGAACCGCCAACTTATCCAGCATTTGTTTTACACAGCGAGTGCCCTTCCAGCCACAACCCAACACCAGGAATACATAATGTTCAAGTCCAGTTTTTGACACTCATAAAGACTGTCATAGAAACATCGGGGTTGATTAAGATCACTCATATTGCCAATAAGCTTTGATGTATCATCACCAACCTGTCAAATGTCCCCATAGCAATAAAACAGTATAACCTAGCAACCATTTAAAAACAGCAATATCTCTACATCAGAACATCGTAGGGACCTGGGCATTGGCTTGTTTGACTCATGCTAGCAAATGGGACTTCCTGTGTACTATGCATGGTAACAATGATAATGGAAGCCAAGTGCTAATAACGATTAGCTACATGCTATGAATGATTATCTAAATGCAATAACATATGCTAGAAATGCCTACTAAGTATTAGCATTTGATCAAACATGTACACGAACATTGCCATTTAGCAACTGCTTAGCAACCACCTAACAATGCCATAATTGTTTTAGCAACTGCCTAGCAACCACTTAGCAACCGCCACCGTGCTTCCTGCCAACTGCCATTCCTAGTCCTAGCGCAGTCACGTTGGCTTTCTCAAGCCAACATCAAAGTTTATCAATAAACTTTAGGTTCTAGTTTAAAGTTGCGAGCTTTTACACAGAGACTAATAATTAAGACCAGACAGAATCTGCAGATGTTTTTTTGCTATTTCTGTAGAGAATTTTGGTAAAAATGTGTGGATTTTTACGGAATTATTTTTGGAGTATCATAACTAAAACCTTAATATATGAAATAAAAAATTATATATTTTTAACTTTTATTTAATCTTTAAAATGCAAATGCAATTAGATTAACTTTATTTGGTTAATAAAGCAAATTTTGTCATATAATAAATCTAGTAAAAGACAGAACATATTACTGTACAAACTGCATTGTACGTAAATCAGATGAATATTTTCACATTAGTCAAAAATATTTCTGAAATTAATAAAAATCTGAATAAATAAAGATTTACACATTTACTCAAGTAAATAAACAGAATTAATGATGGCCTAAAAATCGCGCAGATTCCAGATGGTTCTACTAATAACCACGCACACTGGATTAACTTTGACTGAGGGTAAAACTAAGGCAAGTTCCTTATTTCCAATGGAGGGACGTGCACGAGAGGCAACGCGCTCACTTTCCAGCTGCACTAGTTGAGATGACCGGGAGCTTCTGTGACCATGGGAAATGCAAACGGCTGAAGTTTAAGGAAGAGGCAATGAAAATACACATGTTTGCAAACCCACCTAAAGATACAAACACTGATGCCGATGAGAGCGATCATGTGGTGAATGTTGATCCGCCAGCCGGAGAGAGTGCTGAAAGACTCGCAGTGGATCTGCTGTTTTTACTGCCCTGAATCTCGATATGTTGCAAATGTAAAATCTTTGTTGCTCATTTGCAGGAAGACGATGAAGGCTCTTGTGTTGAGCCCAATGAGCCTTACATCCTAAAATAGAGCAAGGATGCTCCTATGGTGACATCGCTTTGATTCACACTCTGAAAATGGCGAACGTGATGCAACAAACTGAGGATATAGTAATGTGCGCCTATCAGTCAATATTGGTGGACTTGACTACGTCAAGTTGCAGTCAGTCTCAAAACCGCTCCAATTGGTCCAACGTTACGATGTTAAATTGAAAAAAAAAATGACTGGGTGTGTTTATAATCACCCCAATATGATGATCTATACACTTAATCTAATCACATGTCTGTCCAAACAGCTGGAAAAGTAGATTTTCCCCTTTTTGTACCCTTTAAGACATGAAACCTTTTTAAGAATGAGATTTTATGCATGCTTATGACAACTGTTATTAAGTGTCATTTGCTTAGTTATGATATTTTAGAAGTGATAACGCTAATCGAACTGTACTATAAGATGTAAAATGGGGTCATGTAAGTAACATTCAAAAAGCAACTCATGTAAACACCTTCATCATCATATTATTGTCTTATTCAGATTAAGGTCATTGCTGTCCATGTAAGCATACTGAGTGTTACTGCACTGACGTGTGATGTCGTTTCCTCCTGCAGAACTGCTCTCAGCCAATCAGCTTTTTACCCTCTCAGAAATCCCCCAGAGCATCATGGGTGCACAGTCTGCAGACGCACTCCAGTCGGGACAGCAGCGAGAGTTCGACTCCCATGAGCTCCTGCAGCGGCGGAGGTTCACTCGGGTACAAGAATGGTGTGTGAAAAGTAAATCAGGGTCACGCTGAGGTGTTTAACATCCACAGTTGAAGAACAATTTCCAAATATTTCCCAAATGATGTTGAACAGATTCAGCAATTTTTCACAGTGTTTCCTCTAATATTTGTTCTTCTGGTGAAAGTCTGATTTGTTTTATTTCGGCTAGAATAAAAGCAGTTTTTAATTGTTTTAAAGCCATGTTAAGGTCAATATTATTCGCCCCTTCAGCAATATTAGTGTTGGATTGTCTCCAGAACAAACCACTGTTATACAATGACTTGCCTAATTACCCTAACTTTACCCTAATTACCCTAGTGAAGCCTTTACATGTCACTTTAAGCTGAACACTAGTGTCTTGAAGAATATCTAGTCTAATATTATGTGCTGTCATCATGACAAAGAGAAAATAAATCAGTTATGAGTTAGATGAATTATTAAAACTATTATGATTAGAAATGTGCTGAAATAAGTTTTTTTCCATTAAACAGAAATTGGGGGGAAAGTATACAGAAGAGCGAATAATGCTGTCTTCAACTGTATGTCACTTCTTTTCTTCCGGCAGAGCGTTTTAAAGAGGACAGCATCGTGAGCTTTCCATTAAAAGCAGCCAGCAGGAGTCAGGTGGGAAAACCCTGCATTAAGCTTTACATTTTTCACTGAAATATTAGCCTGTCAGTCACCAATAGCAGACCACACCCATCCAATCAATGGACCCTTAGAAAAACATAAGCCCCGCCTACTATACGCACCGCAGAGAATGCTAGTCTTAAAGCAGTTCTAGTCAAACACCTGCAAATATTGAAATCAATTATTTATTGAAATAATTATTATTTATATGAGTAAAAAATATTTTGTTTTAGGAAATAATAAGTAAAAAATTAAGTGAGTTGTTCCTTAAATAGGCTAGATAATTAATTCATTCACTTTTAGTTGGCTTAATCTCGAGGAAACACCCATACACACTCAATCAAACACACACTCATGCACTACAGCCAATTTAGTTTATTCTATAGCGCATGTGTTTGGACTGTGGGAGAAACCGGAGCACCCGGAGGAAACCCACACCAACATGGGGAGAACATGCAAACTCCACATAGAAATGCCAACTGACCCAGCCGGGACTCGAACCTCTGACCTTCTTGATGTGAGGCCATCATGCTACCCACTGCGCCACCGTGACACCCTAATTATTAACAATAATTTAAAAATTACTATAATTGCAATTAGATGTGTTTCAGTTTGTTCTGCCTTTTTAAATCCCTGCGTGTGGATTAAATGCCTGTGTGTAGTAGTTAAAGCCACTAAATGTAGTGTGTGTGTGTGTGTGTTGTTTCAGGTGGTTCAGCTGATAGCCTTTAAACCTTCAGGTAAACTGCATTATATTAATCACTGGTAGAATACATCAACATGGAGGAGTAAAATATTTCTGTGCATGGATATACATATAATTAGCAACCCTGATACAAATACACTACAGTTCAGTGTGTAGCAAATAAACTACACTACCTGACAAAAGTCTTGTCGCCTATCCAAGTTTTAGCAACAGTAAGTACTTACTGGACTTCTAGTTGATGATTTGGTGTCAGAAGTGGCTTATATGAAAGGTAAAGGCCTCTAGATGACGCTTATTTGACCATAATAAAATATGATCATGTCTTGATTATGAATGATTTGATTAGGACAGTGCGGTCTGACTCTGCTTAGACTAAAGTCTCATCACTGAACAGAAATAATGTCCAGTATAGAATATAAAGTCCTGCTGCAGTGGAGACAGAATGAATATTGTGTCTGACTCCATCATGAGCTTGGAGGACTGCATCCATACATCTCTGACATGACTCACATCACTGATTAATAAAGTCATCTGGAATGAAGAAGAAAGCCTTCAGCAGGACTCCCAGAGTTCATCAAGACTCTTTGTGTTCATCTTCAACGCCTCCTCCTTCATCTTACCCCAGACATGCTCAATAATGTTCATGTCTGGTGACTGGGCTGGCCAATCCTGGAGCAGCTTGACCTTCTTTGCTTTCAGGAGCTTTGATGTGGAGGCTGAAGTATGAGGAGCGCTATCCTGCTGGAGAATTGTCCCTCTCCTGTGGTTTGTAATGTAATGGGCAGCACAGATGTCTTGATACCTCAGGCTGTTGATGTTGCAGATCTCTCGCACGCCCCCATACTGAATGTAACCCCAAACCATGATTTCTCCTTCACCAAACTTGACTGATTTCTGTGGGAATCTTGGTCCATGCTGGTTCCAGTAGGTCTTCTGCAGTATTGGTGATGATTCAGAGGAAAAATAGACTTCTGACTCTTTTCAAGTTATTGTTGCTCTTACAACTGAGATCGACGACAAGACTTTCATCAGGTAGTGTATTTAAACTTTAGATGTGCGCAAACATAACTTTTTTATTAATTATGCACTCAAAATAGGGCCGGTTCTAGTAAATCTAAAACACATGCTTTCAGATGGAGCAGCATTTACTATACGGAGCCATAAGCTATGCAAAACTGCATTTCACATCAGTTTAATCAGACGATAGCGGCGTTGAAGTAACTATTCTGTTTGCTGTTTCTGCACACAGGCTGCTGAGGAGAAATAACACACTACTTGTGCACAGATGAAGACTGAAAACTGCTCCAATCCTCCAGAGTGAGTGAACAATCCAGAACAGCAGCGTTCACAGAGACTTGACATGAGATTAATGCTCATAATACACAGACTGAGACTTATGTTCACACCATTAACCCTGAGCGACCACACGACACTGGCTTTCTCTGGAGTATCTCGTATCTGAAAACTTCACGTACACAAACCTTGCACACTGAGTCCATATTAAGTACGCCATTATGAAACAAAACAAGTCAGCGATGCGGTGTTCTCCTCGCTCTTCTTAAGAGTGGAAAGAGGAATTGGCTATATATTTTGTTCATCCAAAACTAGGAGAGTTCAGCTCGTTATCGATAAAGAGCTTAGAATGACCAAGAGACAACACTCAATAGAGCATTGCCTCAAACAGCAGCGCCCAGCAACAGCCCCGGATCCCGCCATTTTGGAGTGAAAGCGATCAGCCGTTCATTGGATCTCATTCTGAGATGGCGAGCAGCTGCTTTGTTTTTCATTTATTTATTTAAAAGGCGCATTAAAGCTGAGATACAACCTGAAAGACGACAATACAACACTTTCTATCACAATCATCAGCACTTTCAATAGTTTATTTCACAGATTTGTATTATGCTGTTGTTCTATTGGAGTTTTCCTGTTAAATGGCTGCTGCGCCATCTAGTGGCTGTTTCCCGAATTGCACTAGAGTGTCGCCTCTTGCTGATTCTATGCTCTTTGTTATTGAAAAGCTGCTCTGGATTATCCACAAATACAAAGTGTATTTCAGGAAATGAGTGAAATGTTGATATATTTGATGTATATTTGTAAAATCCTGAACAGTCATTATAACACATGATGCGTCTGCGCTTGACTGAGGGCGTGTCTGAAGTTGGGGCTGATGCGATCATCATAGCAGCCAATGAAATTATTCCACAATCCGCTACTGTCTGAGCTGGGGTATTTGCATAAAGCGATTTAATTGGCTGACGCTTCAGTTGGAGCTTGAAAAGTTGAAAAATCCCCGCTTGAATCTGCGCCAGCGAATCCACAATTCTGTTCGACAACGCTTGACGTCTCCCATTTAAAGTGTATGGTAAACATTGACGCTGACGCCTCCTGTGAATGAGGCGTAATAGATAGTGGCCGTGTTGATATATCCGCGTTGACAGGGATGAAGTGCGCCAGTCACTGAATCAAGCTGTCCGCCACATTCTGGCTTATTTTCTGCAGTGTGTTTGTTATGACGTGATCTGTGGCTGAAGTGACGCCATCTTGTATTTTGCCTTTAGCTTGTACGGTGGCTCTAAACTGTCGAAACACCTCTCAACACACTTGTTCAGATGCGAAAAACAGGAGTCAAACCAGATTTGATAGTCGTATGACAGACAAGAGTTTTGGAGGCAGTGTGTCAATACGAAATCGAGTTTATTTCTTAACATGTGAAAATTACGAACAAAAATTTCGGATTCGGTAAGCAATAACCTTTACCTCGGGGTGAGATCATGTGCAGCCTGTTTATGAACATGTAAAGAGAGTATTACACTGTATTTTTACACTTTTACCAGAGTATTAAGGCCCATGCACACTGAGACGTTTTTTGCTTGCGTTTTCCGTCGACGTTTAACGCCTCGTGACTAAATAAAGGGCGTCAATGTGATCGTGCACACCAACTCGCAAAACCCCAGGCGCAAAAGCGTCATTTAAAAAAAAAAAACGCCTCATGCTCGTTTGTTTTGACGCGCCACGTTAAAACCTTCTCCACCAATCAGATTGGCACTATTGTTCACGTGCACGGAGCTGCTGAAGTTACAGTAAACAGCACTTGGAGGCGCTCAAGCGCACATTGAAGACGACATGAACGTAGAGCTGCTTATTGCTCTGCTGAACAATAATCATTTCTTCATCGCTAAAGCTGGAGCTGCTGCTTGAACCATCCATGCTTGTTCGAGTCACCAGTAACTTTAACAACAAGCGTGTGAACTTCCTCTCCTCTTCTTCTGTGTTATAAGCGGGTGTCGGAAGCTTAAAGTTGTGTAGCGCCATCTATCGTCAAAGAGTGATTTTGCATACTCTTCAGCTTGACGCCAGTGAAAAGCGCTTGGGTTTGAATACGGATAAACGTCTCGTAAAACGCTAACGATAAACAAACGAAAAGCGTCCCGGTGTGTTGGAGCCTTTACACCGTGTCCTAACTACATGTGATGCCACAAGATTTTATCGACAAAGCAATTTGTTTGTCTGCACGACAAAACACGACAGAAACATTTAAGTAGCCGGCACTGCACTTCTAATGAAATGGTAAGGGTAATCGTCTAAATCCACATTACACCTGCAGTATTCCACATTATTACAAGTACATCAGCTACTGAGTGACTGATGCTGTTGATTTGCACTGAGTTTGACTTTTATTTTCAAAGCGTCTGCAAGTTATTTTATTTTCCAGATCTGAGGTGAACTATGCTGCTGCTTTTAGTAGTTTGGCAATAAATGTCCTGTGAAATATATATATATATATACACATATACACACACTATGAGCTAAACCATACATATATATATTATATATATATATATATATATATATATATATATATATATATATATATATATATATATATATATATATGTGTGTGTGTGTGTGTGTGTGTATACGTGTGTATATATATATATATATATATATATATATATATATATATATATATATATACATATATATATATATACATACATACATACACACACTGGCCACTTTATTAGGTACACCTTACTAGTACCGGGTTGGACCCCTTATGCTCTCAGAACTGTCTTAATCCTTCATGGCGAAGATTTGGCAAGATACTGGAAATATTCCTGAGGGATTTTGCTCCATATTGTCATGATAGCATCACACAGTTGCTGCAGATTTGTCGGCTGCACATCCATGATGCCAATCTCCCGTTCCACCACATCCCAATGTGTCCTCGGGTGTTTGTTTTCAATGTCAAACTTGCAAAGTCTGAACTTAAGGAAAGGATGAAGAACTTTGTGCATTTGATATTGAGGAAAAGCTCCAATCAGATAAGTGAATGTCTGCAGCCACGCTTCTGTTTTTAGATGTTTCCGTTTCCCCATCCACACTGACACAGAGCAGCAGCAGCATTCTAAAACCAAAACGGCCTATTCGGCGTTTCCAAAACACTCCAGAGGTTTAGTGTGGATGGATGGTGCAACCGTAACAAATATTATGCATTTTAAAACTAAAACATATTGGTGTAAATGGGGCCACACACACACACACACACACACACAGTTTTTACACACAACAAACAAACAACTTGCATTTCATTCTATTTTATTGCAACCAAATAGTTGTCAGGTGAATGTTAAGAAATAGAGGTGGTCATCTGTGTAAAAATGTGCTTTAAATACTGGTCACATCACTTTAATAAATACCTTCTCTTTTATTACACTCATTTCTGGACTCTTTCGTAATATTTGTTTTAAATAGCTGCTGAATAAATGCATTCGACAAACAAAAGTAGAAAACTCCTCATCCGCTGGAAAGCAGAAAGAGACAGAAATAAGCCTTTAAATGAAACGGCAGAGATTACACAGGAAGTAGAGCATTTCTCTCGTTTTCCAGTACAAACATCTAAACAAGCTGGATTTACTGCGCAAGTCTGAAATGGATCAATAATCATCCAAATAATCAAGTCTGTATGTTTCAGTCTGTATTTTGTATTAGAAAATATGGCAGCTCAGTGGTTTGCAACGTGGCTTCACAGCAACAAGATCGCTGGTTCGAGCTTTGACTGGGTCAGTTGGCATTTCTGTGTGGAGTTTGCATGTTCTCCCTGTGTTGGCGTGGGTTTTCGGCTGCTCCGGTTTCCACAAGTCCAAACACATATAGGGGAATTGATGATTGAAGTTGGCCGTCGTGTATGTGTGTGAATGACAGTGTATGGGTGTTTCCCAGTACTGGGTTGCAGCTGGAACGGCATCCCCTGCATAAAACATGCTGGAATAGTTGGCGGTTCATTCCACTGGGGAAACCCTTTGATAAATAAGTGACTAAGCTGAAGGAGAATGAGTGATTTTAGACAGCGATGGGTTTTTGGTTACAAGTCACAAACACTTGTCAAGCTCATATATTATAATTAAATGTAAAGTAACGAGAGAAATGTTTGTAAATAAATTATAATTAATGTAAAAAAAATATTTAGACAAATTCTGTGTGTAACTGTACGTCATAAGAGTTCACAAGTGGTGTAATAACTCCAGTAACACTGTATGAAGGGTATCTTAAATGTGTCTTAGGAATCTGTAGACATGTGCAATGGAAAACAGGCACAGAAACACTTGATCTGCTGCAGCGAATAGGAAAAGAGCACTATGAAGGAAACACGATGCGCATATAAAAACTGCTGAGCATCCGTCAGTGATTGTCTTGCAGGAGGAGTGTGTGTCTTCACACTGCAAAATCATGCTTTTCTTAGACTTCGTCTTGTTTCTAATACAAATATCTGAAAATTCTGCAATCAAGAAGCATTTTATAGACAAGAAAAAATATTGGATAGTTTAAAAAAAAAAAAATACTGTCATTTTCAGTGATAATGAATCAAAATAGAGTTTTTCCCCTCAAAAAAAGCAATAAAAATTTTTTTCCATACTGAAACCAACCTTATATTTAGTTTACCCCATTAACACATCAGTTTGCTTGTTTAAGCCTGGTTTATTGGTCAGGTTGACTCCCCTCTGCTGATGTTATGGGCTGTTTTTGCTCCATTGACTTCCATTATAATCACATGTTTTGATCGCAGCCATGACAGCATATAATCATGACCAGGGCCAGACGGAATCTGCGAACGTTTTCAAGTAGGTATTGATGCAGCCCGGAAACCTGCAAGTGGGAGGGATTACACCGCAAGTAGGTTGGGTGACCTCCAAGTGGGAGGAACTTAAACCACTAGTAGGTTGGGTTTATCAGGTTACTGTGGCATTGGGTTTAGGTGTAGACGTTCATTAAACACAACAGGTTACAGTGAGATTGGGTTTAGGGTTGGGTTTAGGTGTAGACGTTCATTAAACACAACAGGTTACAGTGAGATTGGGTTTAGGGTTGGGTTTAGGTGTAGACGTTCATTAAACACAACAGGTTACCGTGAGATTGGGTTTAGGGTTGGGTTTAGGTGTAGACGTTCATTAAACACAACAGGTTACCGTGAGGTTGGGTTTAGATGTACACATTCATAAAGCACAATATTGAACTCTAAACACGACTAAATAAGGTTTGCACAGCCCACTTGTAGCTGGCTCCGACCTCCGTTTATACCCTTCTCAACATTTTTGGCTATTTCCGCAGAGAATTTTGGTAAAAGTCTGCACTATTATTTTGGGAGTATCATAACTAAAACCTTAATATATAAAATAAACAAATAATATATTTTAACTTTTATTTCATGTTTAAAATGCAAATCCAATTAGATTCACCTTATTTGTTAAATAAAGCAAGTTTGTCATATAATAAATCTAGTAAAAGACAGAAAATAATACTGTACATAAATCAGATGAAAATTTTCACATTAGTCAATAATATTACTGTGATTAGTTTAAAAACTGAATAAGTATAAATTTACACACATTTACTCCAGTAAATAAACTTGGGGTTCGTTCTTCGTACGTGGATTACTCAGTTAGCTGGATTTGGATATTGATGATTTGACATGATCCAGGATCGTTTCGTTCTTCAAAGCTGATCCGAGAGTTGTTGTCATAGCAACAGTTCTGCTAGCTCAAACCTGGTCGGGAGCAGGCTCAATTCATAAACAGGATTAGATCGGCTCAGTTCAAGCAACAATAATACTGAAATATGTACCGCATTCTGATATTCTCTTACAGTAGTGGTTATACACACTTGGGAAAATGGTGAATATTTTTTAACTATATATAAATTTAAAAATATTTATATATATTAATAAAACTTAAGTAATCTGCACCCCCGAAGTGAAGGTACAAAGACTGCCACCTGGTGGAGCAAAGAGAAAACTTAATGGTATGAACTGTTTAGATCGCTTTAGTACAATTTGTGTATGATAATAGACGTGCACAATATGTGACTTTTTAAAAGCAATAATACATTTATGCAGTCATAAACATGTTTTGGCAGTTAATATATGACGGTGATTTGATGCTTCATAAAAGTTGCAGACGCCTTTACCAATATCAAAATGCTTTTGTAAAAAATAGTTATTCTTTACACCGATTAAAAAACCGGCTACAATAATACTACTATAATAAGGAAAATCCGCTAACTGTAAAACTAAATATGTATGTTCTTAACTGTTTGTTCTTAATTGTTTTGTTTTATTTATTTTTACTGTCTGTTTAGACAATGTTGTAGCACCTTTTATGCCCAAGACAAATTTCCTCTCGGGGACAAATAAAGTTAAACCTAAACCTAAATAAATTGCTCTTGACAAATGAAAGAGCCAAGCATACAGCCCACAACAAGGTGTAAAGTTATTGCGTATCATATTTAACAAACCGTTGACTGCGAATTTTGCTCACATGGATAATTGAATATTAATCAGATGATGTCATTACGCTGCTGTGCCGTCAGCCAATCGTTGCATTGCTGATCATGATTTCGAGGATGGATAGATCTGTCCTTCACAACACACGCAGCGATCTCAGATCAGTTCCAGACATTCTAATCTGATTCGCGAACTTGTTTGAAGAACCAAATTAGCGAGAGATCAGTTATCAAGATTAACAGATCCAGGATCTGCCAAATCATCTTCGATCATTTAAGCGAGGTACGAAGAACGGACCTTTGGTCCTGTTGACTCCCCTCTGGTGATGTTATGGGTGTTTATTGCTACATTGACTTCCAACAGCAGGTGGCACTGTCTGAGAAAACAATCGGTGTGTGCGCGCAGGTCTGAGCGTGCAGTTGGGTCTCCGGGCCTGCAGCTTCACCCTACTCGTTATTTTGGGAAAAGTTTGGGAACTGCTCTGGAAAATGCTTCTTGATTTCAGAATCTCTATCTTACTACAAACCAGACGGCAGTGTGTGAAAAGCATGTACGTGCGTGTGTGTGTGTGTGTTCACTGTGCGCTGGACCTCTTGGCGTGCAGCATCTCGATCAGCAGGTTGTTGCAGGGCACTTCTCCACACAGGTGTTTGTAGCAGAGGAAGTCTTCGGCCTCGGCGCTCAGCGAACGCAGCTCGGGCAGCCGCAGGATCAGCTGACTGAAGCGCTCCACACACTGCGGGTACGAGAAGAGTGTGTACTCCAGCAGAGCCCCGTTCACCTGCTCCTGCACGCTCTCCACAAACTGCGGGTTCTCCAGGAGCTTCACGTCTGAGGAAGACACACACACACACACACAGGTATTCATCATCATCATCACCTCCCAGATTAGACACGTATTCAGTCAGTCAATTTAGACCTTTTTCATAGCTGCTGCATGGAGGGCGCCATCGCGACCAGCGTCTTCCGGTAGAATGCTAAACACTTCCGTTTACAGCGTGTACAACTGGTAATTTGCGCTCAGGAAATGGGTTTCAATGACGTTTTTAATGGATAACAGAGTGTTTTTGTGACACACAACTTAGAAATGTGTCTGTTAAAGCCGTTATAATCTGTCACATGTGGTTCAAGCGCGTCAGAAATACGAGAAAAACGTTCTCCTAGCTCACGTGTCTGCCGTCAGAAATACAGTGTGTGTGTGTGTGCGTTCCCGGCCTGTCAGCTGTTAGCGCAGCGGCTCTTCAATACACACACACACACACACACACACAGAGAGAGAGAGAGAGAGAGAGAGCAAACCAGAGTACTGGCATGAAACTTAACAGGTATGAAAGTCATGCAATTTACAAAAATGAGCAATAAAAGTCTGTTATTGATCCTCTGCTGCTGATTTGCTGTTCATTCTAATCGCGAGCCGTTTGTGTTTTATTTCGTGTGTGGTTTTCACCACGGTTTGTGTTTTTCTGTCATTTGGAAATGACACTAGTCTATATTTTCACTTTGTCACAGTTATTAAATCAGTGTGTCAGTGGCACAGTACAGGCTACGTGTGTGTGTCAAACATTTTGGTGAACTACATGTGTTTGGGCTGGTTATATATTTGAAATAAAGAGAAAATGTTGACTTTAGCCATGTTTAAACTGCAGAAGATGCCGTCTGACGAGGGGGAAACGCCTCATAGCAGCTGTTTTCCATCCTATTAGATGGCATTTCTGTAAATGATCAGTCCAGGAGATGCTGCTGATGGACAACAGTATTAGTTCAAAGAGGATAAAAGCAGGTAAAATAGATTAAAACTATCGTTTCAAAGCTGTCCAAATGTGACTGTTTACACGCATCAGCTGCCGACCGGAAGTCCTTCGCATTCTCCTTGCGCATACACGCAAAACATCATGGGTAATTTTGCGTTCCAAGAAAAAGATCTAAAGCAGGATCAGGTACAGCTGAAGTCACTCCTTTGTTAAATATTTCCCAGGTGATGTTGAACAGATTTTTTTCCACAGTATTTCCTCTAATAGTTTTTTCTTCTGCAGAAATTTGTTTTATTTCCTAGGAAGATAAGGAAGGTTTCATTACTGTGTTTGTATTGTGAACAGCTTGAAGCCTTTTAATTAGACAGCTTGCTCTGTTATTCATCTTTTACAGGTAAATAAGGTTGTCATTTTAAGATTGTGCTCTATTGACGAGCTTTTGTAACTCTTTTTTTCCTGTGTGTGTGTGTGTGTGTGTGTGTGTGTGTGTGTGTGTGTGTGTGTGTGTGTGTGTGTGTGTGTGTGTGTGTGTGTGTGTGTGTGTGTGTGTGTGTGTGTGACAATAAAGCCATTAACGGAGCACTTTAAAGCATTAGCGGAGCTCATCAGGAGAGCCATTCACACACTAATTAAAACGTTGAATAATCTTTTCACTGCGTCTGAAGGACATCAATGACTCAAAGCTGCGCACATTTAGCCAAAGAATGAAGAAAATCAATGCGAGCGAACGAGTGTGTGTGTGTGTGTGAGAGAGCAGATGATAAATTCTTCAGCTTTCTCCACGTCTTTCTGCCTTCAGATGTTTGTTTGTTTGTTGTGCCTCGCCAAACTGTAATTGGACATTTCCAGGAACGCTTTCAGACAGAGCTGGATTTATTTGTGTGAATGTTTATGAATTACTGCATTTAGGATATAATCATAACAGCAAGTGGCTCATCAAATCGGGGTTTGATGAAAAGACAAACATTGGAGCAGAATGATCTTTCAAATCTGAATTCTGCATTAAATTCGTATGTTTCTGTCAAAATAAAAGTGACGGTAATTATAAAACCAAACTGGAAAACATTTATATACATTGCTTTCATTTATAATGCACTGAATTACCTTTATTTTAGGAATTGAATATTTTTTTTGTACTTAAAATGTAAAGTTTATTTATTTTATTGTGTTTCTTGCTGTTTTGTCATTTCTAAAATGTACTAGCATTCATTCATTTTCTTTTCGGCTTAGTCCCTTTATTATTATTCTGAACTGCCAACTTATCCAGCATTTATTTTATGCAACGGATAGACTTCCAGCTGCAACCCATCACTGGGAAACACCCATACAATCTCATTCACACACATACACTTTGGCCAGTTTAGCTTATTCAATTCACCTCTAGCTCATGTGTTTGGACTTTGGGGAAAATGTCAACTGACCCAGCCGGGGCTCGAACCAGCCACCTTTCTGCTGTAAGGCGATCATGCTAACCACTGTGCCTGCGTGACGCCCCAATTAACAAGCAATTTCTGAATAAACACTGGTGGAAGTTTCAATTGTTAGTAATTGTTTTTAAGGTAGTTATTTCCAGTGTGTTTACATATTGTCATTTTACATCATTCAATCATTTATTTTCCTTCAGTCGCTATTTCACAGGTCACCACAGCAGAATGAACCAACAACTAAAGCCTCCCGAGATGAAGAAGACATAAAAGCAGTGATTTTTCATATTTATGTAGGCTAGAAAATATGTTTTGTAATATTTTAATCCTTTATATTTATATTCTATATCTATTCTTATTATATCCTATATATATCTTTAATATTTAAATGTTTTCATATGTAAAGATATTTGCCTATTGCTCTCTTGTGTGTATTAAGCAGTGTGTAGGCGAGGCGCAACTTTGCGTCGGAGTTTAGACCGGGTTAGTTTTGGTGTTTCTTGCTGCTTACCCTCACGGCCCACCGGGAATTCTCCTGGTCCTCCCGATTAGCCAATCCAACAACAGCATCAGTTGTAGTAGCAGTGAATTTTTCACAGCACTGAATATTGAACTATTTATTTTTATTCAGCTGATTATTTCTTCATTTTATTTGTAATAAAATTGCCGCTTCTAAGTTCTGTTTGTTAAAAAGCAAAAGAATCTTGCGGTGCTGTTTCTGTAATAAATGAAAAGCAAATTACTTTAGTCTCCTCCCCTTTTTGGCTGACCCAAAAAATGGTACGACCTTTGACTAAAAAACCATAACGTGATCAGAACCGTGAGATTTAATTCACTTAATATGAAAAAAAGTTTGGGCACCATTTGTTTAGCATTTCTAGCATGAAGTGTGAGTGTGTGTTGTAGTGAGACTCACTGGGGTTGAAGAGGATGAGGAACTTCAGACAGGCCATCTCTCTGCTGTCCACCTGCAGCAGCTGGAGCCGGCGGGACAGATCCTGCCCTCGCTCAACCATGCTGGACAGAGGAGGACCAGCGTCCAACACCGCCGACAGCTCCACCTGCAGCACACACACACACACATGCCTGATTCACACATGCTCCGTCTGCAGTGTGTGTTTGGTGTGCATTTACAGTTGTAGTCAGAGTTATTCGCCCTCCAGTTAATTTATTTAAACATTTCCCAAATAATGTTGAACAGATTCAGGAAATGTTCACAGTATTTCCTATAATATTTGTTCTTCTGGAAAAAGTCTTAATTGTTTTATTTCAGCTAGAATATAAGCAGTTTTTAATTGTTTTAAAGCCATGTTAAGCTCAATATTATTCGCCCCTTCAGCAATATTAGTGTTGGATTGTCTCCAGAACAAACCACTGTTATACAATGACTTGCCTAATTACCCTAACTTTACCCTAATTACCCTAGTGAAGCCTTTACATGTCACTTTAAGCTGAATAGAAGTGTCTTAAAGAATGTCTAGTCTAATATTATGTGCTGTCATCATGGCAAAGATAAAATAAATCAGTTATTAGAGATGAGTTATTGAAACTATTATGATTAGAAATGTGTTAAACAGAAATAGGCAGGGGGGGGGGTATACAGGGAGGCTAATAATTATCACGTCACATGGACCTCGCGCTATGTATGTTTTTTTTAAAGTACAGTACTCATGAAATCAAAAGTAATTGTACTGATTTTGTTAGCTCACGTTGCTAGTTTTGTGCAGAACAATTCATCTGTGCATGTCATTAAGAAAAATGAAATAGTTTGCTCTTGTAATCTTCAATTGAAATCTGGAAATGCTCTTGTTTTCATTTAAATGATCAGATTAGGTCTGTCTGAGGTAGTGGGCGTGGCTAACACACTTTACCACACCCTCCAGCTGTCAGTTTTGACAGCAACAAACAGAAAGGGTGAGGAGGAGGAGTCTTAGGTTGTAATAACTCCCCAAACCCATTTCCCCATCATTCAGAATGAAACACCGACTTTACTACATCCAATCAGCTTGCAGTAGAAAAAACAAGCCACGCCCACTATTTTCTCATTTAAGATGTCAGTCATGTCAGCATCGAATTATAAATCAACTTTCTTATGAAAATACCTAAGATGGCTGGAAGAACACATTTAAACCACTTAATGTCGCAGTCGTGTAAATCAGTGGTTCTCAAAGTGGGGGTCGGACAGTGGCGTAGCGGACGGGCCCGCAGGGCACGCACCGCGGGGGGGCCCCGCGTGATTAGGGGGCCCCGCGTCGTCGCGATTTTCAATAAACTGTTGGGAACAACTGTGGTCGAAACCAAAGTTCACACATCTGTGTTCTCTGAACACCTCTCAAGCGGTGGACTACTTCATTCTGATTGCTTGCCGCCAATGTTGCCAACTTAGCGACTTTGTCACTAGATTTAGTGACTTTTCAGACCCCCCTAGCGACAAATCTAGCAACTGTTTTGTGTGTTATTGGAGATTTTTTTTAGACTGTCATTTGTCCATACTGTACCGTCCCTACTCTTCTCAACGAGCTGCGTGTGATGCCGCCGACCCCTCCCCCGCCTCACAGCACTGACAGGCGGTCCAGTCAGTCCTCTACAGCAGCCTCTCCCACCTGCAGCCCGAGAGCAGATCACCCCTCTGCGTACCGACGACAAATGATTTAGCACAGGCAGTGTGAAGGTATTTCCCTTGTACAGTCAAACCGATCTACTTCTACTTTATTTTAACAATTTAATTGGTCCGTTTATTCTTTTCTTGTTCACAATCACAGATATTTTAGTGACAGTTTCTGAACTTGTCTGAGTTTATTCCATATGAGAGATTACTGCACATTCACTACACATCTATAATGATATACTGTATTCAAACAGCAATACATTTAGTTAAATAAACATGCTTATATAAAGTGTAGTGCAATTATAAATACCCCTTTATTAACCATATGCTGTTAAACAGAAACAGTAGAACGTGATGACGTCAGTGATATGCAAATTGACATATGACGTACCCCCCCCCTTCATCAGGGGGCCCCGTCAGCGATCCCTGCAGGGGGGCCTCTGCATTTTGCGCTACGCCACTGGGGTCGGAACCCCCCGAGGGGTTGCAGGACAATGAAGTAGGGTCGCCTGGTGATTTCCAAAAATCTACCATATTTTATCTATAACCTACTGAAGAGAAAAAAATAGCCGTTTTTAGTTACTATATAGTTGCTATAAAGTTACAATAGTAGCTTATAGTTAGCAGTTCTATTGGATTGTGACTCCTGGGGTAATTACATTAAAGATACAGCAATAGCGTCAGACGAAGATTGATTTTATAACACCAGGTTAAACTTTCTGGCCCATTTACAGCTCTGACATACATTTAAAACATTAAATGAAGAATAGACTTGGGTCTATTGGTGTGCCTTTGCATTTATAATCGCTGTATTTATAACCACCTCCGAGGATATTGGGGGTCGCGAGTCACTGGCATTGTCATTTTTGGAGTCGCGAGCCGAAAAGTTTGGTGTAAATGATCAGTTAAAGCCTTTTTATATTAATTCAGATCTTATTTTTATTCAACTACAGCAATAGCCGACTGCCTTCATCCATATTAGGGATTTCCTGGAATACAGCACACACTAAGGAAGGAGCATGTGTGAAACATGTTGATGATGTATATGCAGACGCTCACCTCCTGTCCTGTGATGAGCAGCAGGCTGCCGTCTCTCCCATGATGCACCTGTCTGCAGATGTGATCCAGAAGCAGCAGCTCGCTCCAGCAGTTATGCAGCAGACGCATCTGATCGCCCACCTGAATCACAAATCAACACGTATGATCAACACAGACTTATATAGTCTTATCATAGAGCATATTATTATAGTGGGAAGTCAAAACAGTTCAAGTTAAAATATTATTACAAATGTTTATGACACTATTGCTTTAATTATTGTTTTTTTTTTGTCTTTGCCATGATGACAGTATATCATGTTACTAATTATTAAACAAGACACTAGTATTCAGCTTAAAGTGACATTTAAAGGCTTAATTAGGGTAAAGTTAGGTTAATTAGGCAAGTCATTGTAAAACAGTGGTTTGTTCTGGAGACAATCTAAAAAATAATAACCCACACGAACAAAAATACTGTAGTGAGTTACAGTAAATATGACTGTTGGAAACTTGTATTATACTATAAATTACTTCAGCATTTTTATCATGTGGGAATTTTCAATAAAAAAAATTAATTAATAATAATAAAAAAAGAATATATATATATATACATACACAACAGTTCTGTCTGGTTCTCGAATCTGATTGGCTGATAGCCGTGAGATACTTAAGTAATATCAGCATCCATACAGCCTCTTTACTCATACTATATCACTCCGCTTGCAAGGAGTTCCTAGCAAGCTATTTAAAAAGATACAAAGTTTCAAACTGTCCCAGCGAATCCGTTTAGCCAAACAGACATGGCAAATGACCCATTTTTCATGAATGTATCCTTCAATATTAGCTATGAAAGCCCATCAGATGAAGAAGAAGATGAAAAGACGACATCAATGGAGCAACCTGCAAGAAGTGTAGCCGTTACATCAGCAGATTTGGACTATTTAGAAAAAAATCGGCATGAATACAACTGTATGGGCCGTAAAAAGTTTAAAGACATGGTTGGCTGTAAAAGAGCTCAATATCGACCTCAAACTATGAAGTAACTCGGCACTCCTTGTTAGATCTAAAGTGTCATTAGAATCTTTAAGAGATGCTTGCTCAGCTGTTTAACTGTCAGCTTATGATTTGAATCCAACACGGAAGAAAGTAGTTCCTCATACAAAAGGGTTTTTGAGACTCTCCATGTTTGATTTTGTTTTTATATACACAATTATGCCGTCAAACTGTTGTATAAACGCAATATCACACTCTTAGCAGTGCGATATGGCTGTATATCGGCACTGGTGGGGGCACTAAGGCACTCGGCCTGCGGCTTTGTGCCAACGCACGCCTCCCACCAGTGCCGATATACAGCCATATCGCACTGCTACTCGTGTGATATTGCTCATATATATATATATATATATATATATATATATATATATATATATATATATATATATATATATAATACGATGAAAATGTTCTTGCTTTGTTGAACGTCACTTGGGAATTATTTTTAAAAATCTCGTCATTTTCAACCCTATTCCAAAACCTTTACAACAATTCGGATCTCATGAAAATAAATAATAAAAATGCGTTCTGCAGTTGGTTTTCCTCTATTTGCACGACCTCTGACCCTAAAGCCCTGAGATCCAGATGAAGAGCTCAGCGGACAGACATCATAAAGCCAGAAAATCAGAGGCCTTGTGTCCGATCTGTATTTATGAGCTGCACACCTCCTGTCCTTCCTCAAACCCTCATCTTCATCCACATACTGTAAATCACACACACACACACACACACACACACACACACACACACACACACACACACACACACACACACACTCCAGATGATCCCCCACACAGCTCCATAAAACCCTTTTCAGACCTGATGCACAGTTTTGAGCTGTTGGTGTGCGAATTACAGATAAATACATATACACACACTGGCCACTTTATTAGGTACACCTTAATGGTACCGGGTTGGACCCTCTTTTGCCTTCAGAACTGCCTGAATCCTTCATGGTGTAGATTCAACAAGATACTGGAAATATTCCTCAGAGATTTTGCTCCATATTGACATGATAGCATCACACAGTTGCTGCCAATATCCTGTTCCATCACATCCAAAAGCTGCTCTATTGGATTGAGCTCTGGTGACTGTGTAGGCCATTTGAGTACAGTGAACTCATTGTCATGTTCAAGTAACCAGTCTGAGATGAACCATGCTTTATGACATGCTGCGTTATCCTGCTGGAAGTAGCCATCAGAAGATGGAGACACTGTGCTCATAAAGGGATGGACATGGTCAGCAGCAATACTCAAGATGAATCCACCACTGATACAGGCAGGATGATCCATGCTTTCATGTTGTTGAAGCCAAATTGTGAGCCGAGCATCCGAATGTGTCAGCAGAAATGGAGACTCATCAGAGCAGGCAACGTTTCTCCAATCTTCTCTTTTTCAGACCATTCTCTGTAAACCCTAGAGAAGGTTGTGCGTGAAAATCCCAGTATATCAGCAGTTTCTGAAATACTCAGAGCAGCACGTCTGGCAGCAACAACCATGCCACATTTAAAGTCACTTAAATCC
Organism: Danio rerio; assembly: GCF_052040795.2. Classification (NCBI taxonomy): domain Eukaryota; kingdom Metazoa; phylum Chordata; class Actinopteri; order Cypriniformes; family Danionidae; genus Danio; species Danio rerio. The sequence goes on from NC_141028.1 coordinate 60,449,447, forward strand.
CCTTTCTTCCCCATTCTGATGCTCGCTTTGAACTGCAGCAGATCGTCATGATCATCGTCTAAAATGCATTAAGTTGCCGCCATGTGATTGGCTGATTAGAAATTTGCGTTAAGCAGTTGGGCAGGTGTACCAATTTCTAAACATAATAGTTTTTATAATGCTACAGTGCTACAATAATAACAGCGAGTTGTTCTGGAGACAATCCAAAACTAATATTGCTGAAGGGGGCTAATAATATTGACCTTAAAATGGCTTTAAAACATTTAAGAACTGCTTTTATTCTAGCCGAAATAAAACAAATCAGACTTTCTCCAGAAGAACAAATATCATAGGAAATACTGTGAAAAATTCACTGCTCTGTCAAACATCATTTGGGAAATATTGGAAAAAATTCACAGGAGGTTGAATAGTTCTTCGGCTGTACACAGATCTGCTGGATTTATTAACAGTATTTAAAGTAAGTAATTATAAGTAACTGTAATGAAACTTTCTAAAAATGATCATTTAATTAATACTCTGAAACTCTTCACACCAAACACTTGCTGTGATGAAAAATGCGACAGGATTCCTGCACAGATTGCCATTAGGCGTCTCTGAAAGCAGTGACGTGCGACTTCATTTTCCCGCTCGTTTCCATGGCTACAGAGGAATGCGCTGTGCGGGAAAATATGCGACGGTCACGCAGGTGTGAAAGTGCGAAGACAAAAAGTTTGAAATGCTGCATGATTTGCTTGAATTGGTCAGGGCAGGCAGTCATTATAATGCGTGTGGAGACGAATAACTGAGGCATTTATATGAGCTGTAGCAGACTGTACTGGTGTCCACACTGTATCTGCTCGGCAATGGCAGCAACAATGAAGCTCCTGTGAGTCACTGCTCGGAACAGCAACTAAGTGTCCAGATTCTGCTCAAATTCCTCACAGGATATCAATCTGGGCCCAAACGCTGGGCTGTTAAGATGCTGGCTTGTATATTTGACCAAATGTTTGACAAACCTAAATTTTGGGTTAAAAAATGTGGTCGAACTTTACAATAACCTTCCATTAGTTAACCCTTTAATGCATGAATTATGGAAAATATTATCCAGATTTGTTTTATTTTTAGAATTAGCACTTTAATACGATTATAAAATATGAACTCATTTTAATTTTTAACACAATTCAGCTTCATTTGACCCAAACACTTTACCATTTACAATATCGGTCCATTGGTTAACACCAATGCATGAATTGTGGATCTAGATTTCTTTAGTGCTTTTAATATGATGGTAAAATTGAAATCCAGTTTTATTTGACCTAAAACCTGGGTTAATAGAATGTGGTCACTTTTTTCCATTAATTATTCCAGGCCTGTCCAAACTCGGTGGAGGAGGGCCGGTGTCCTGCTGAGTTTAATTGAGTTGATTAGCTGCTTCAGGTGTGTTTGATTAGGGTTGGAGCTAAACTATCCAGGACATCGGCCCTCCAGGACTGAGTTTGGACACCCCTGTGTTAACCCTTTAATGCATGAATTATGGAAAATATTATCTAGATTATTATTATTATTTTATTTTATTTATATATTTTTTTATTTTGAATGTTAGTACTTTAATATGGGCGAGGCAGTGGCGCAATAGGTAGTGCTGTCGCCTCACAGCAAGAAGGTCATTGGTTCGAACCTTGGCTCAGTTGGCTTTTTTGTGTGGAGTTTGCATGTTCTCCCTGCCTTCGCGTGGGTTTCCCTCCCTGCCATCGCATGGGTTTCCTCCGGGTGCTCCGGTTTCCCCCAGAGTCCAAAGACATGCGGTACAGGTGAATTGGGTAGGCTAAATTGTCCGTAGTGTATGAGTGTGTGTGTGTGAATGTGTGTGTGGATGTTTCCCAGAGATGGGTTGCAGCTGGAAGGGCATCCGCTGCATAAAAACTTGCTGGATAAGTTGGCGGTTCATTCCGCTGTAGCGACCCTAGATTAATAAAGGGATTAAGCCGACAAGAAAATGAATGAATGTTAGTACTTTAATATGACGGTAAAATTTTAATCATTTTTATTTAATTCGGTTTTATTTTACCCTTTTTTTACACCCAAACTCTGGGTTAAAATGTGTAGTCACATTTTGCAAAATGGCTCATTTAGTTACCTCTTTTAAAGCATCAATTATGGAAAATAATATCTAGATTTATTCATTTAAGTACTTTTAAGTACTAGGTTTGTTTTATTTATTTATTCTTAATATTAGTACTTTAATATGGTAAAATCGAAATACATTTTAATTTTTGCAAATTAAGTTTTTTTTGACCAAATTTTTAAAAACCCAAATACCGGGTTAAAATGTGTGGTCTCACTTTACGATAAGGTTCCATTAGTTAACCCTTTAATGCATGAATTATGGAAAATATTATCCAGATTTGTTTTATTTTTAGAGTTTTTGTACTTTAATATGGTACGTTTTAAATTAAGTTTTATTTAAAAAATACTGTAAGTGTAAAAAAAAGTGTAAAATAGGACAAAATCACAGCTGAACAAATTCTTGATGACATTTTATGCTATTTATATTAGCTCAATTATGAAGAACAATAAGCTAATATCAATACATTTTTATTAACTTTCCTTCGTTCATTTTATTTTCGGCTTATTCCCTTTATTAATCCGAGGTCGCCACAGCAGTATTATTTTTCATTATTTTTCAATTAATCATTATTTTCATATTTTTTGTAATTAACTAATGTTAGCAAGGATTTAACAATTACTATATAATACATGTATTATTTTTTTGTTCATGTTAATAAATGTGTTAGCGAACAGTAACTAAAGGAACCCTATTGTGGACGTGTCATTAAAATTTAAAGTCCCTGTGAAAAAACCCCGTGACAAAATTTGAAGAAAATATAAACTAAATAAAAGCTTACAATCTTTTTTAATATCACCTTATACTTCAGTTTCTTATCAAATCTTCTGACCAATCAAACGCCCTCTAGTATCTGACATGCCCCGCCCCCTTCAACACACTCTCACCAACTCTCACTAGCAGAGCTGTAATAAAAACAAAGCGCTATTGGCTGTTTTACAAAAAGGAGGCGGAGCTACTATATGCCCCGCCCTCTCTTTATGCACCAGTTCAAATTACATCACACATCCAACAAATCTGCATATTTCAAACCACTTAATAGATATTTAACCACATGTTGGGTTAAAACAACCTTCCATTTCTTTAAATAAAAATATTACTTCAAGAAACTGCGAAGATAAAACACTAACAATAGCATCTTCGTATTTTTTATGATGTTTTATCTATTGTGAAGGTTTTATTTTGTTACTCAAAACTGTTTCTTTCTTTTGTGTAAAGCGCAGGGAGAATGAAGTTTTAAAGGCGCTACATATAAACATAAATGATTATTATTATTATTAATATCAGAACGCCCTACGTCTTATCTTTACCCAATGCATGATGTGGCGACAATAGCAGGCGTTCTCCAAAATAGCGTCTTTTAATAGACACAACACTGCTTTGTCTGATGGGAGCTGTGTAAACACGCAGGGTTTGTCTTATCTGGGAGCCGTACCTTTAGTTCCTTGAAGAAGACACAGCTTCTCGCCCACTCCACGATAGAGAAGAGCGTCTGGTCGGCCATGACACACAGCAGGCTGAAGGGTCGCGATTTCTCCAGCTTTCCTCTGCCACTCTGCTCCTGGTGGAGATACGCGCAGATCTTTCCTCTCACCTGCGCACGCACACACACATTTTATTCAGAGTGACTATACTAGGGTGGCACGGTGGCTCAGTGGTTAGCATCCACTACAGACAATTTAGTTAATTAATTCCCCTATAGCGCACGTGTTTGGACTGTGGGGGAAACCGGAGCACCCGAATGAAACCCACGTGAACACTGGGAGAACATGCAAACTCCACACAGAAACACCAACTAACCCAGCCGAGGCTCGAACCAGCAACCTTCATGCTGTGAGGCGATTGTGCTACCCACTGCGCCACCATGCTGCCTGCATTTCATGTCAAATGCTAAATTACCATCTAGCATTCTCTCAATATTTTACTCTTATAATATTCTGTATTATGTCTGTTATTTTGTTCATTTCTGCACCGACACCTCGAAAGAAAGATCAACATTGATCTGCTTCATGGTTGGACTGCAGTCTCGGTTCATCTCTCTATAAAGTAGGCATATAATGCATAATTCGAGCCAACGTTTTTAAGCTCCAAATTTATAATGAAAACAAAAGTTATTAAATGTCTGATTTAGGGCTTGCATAGACTAGTCGACTAGTCGAGCGGTCGACTACTTCAACCACTAGTCGGCGCTCTCAGAAGCAATCGACTACTCGAGCGTGCATTTACCATTAACGACATCAAAACGACAAACGTATCCAACAAACATCACGATCCAAGGTTAAAGCTTCCAACTACAACTGAGGATTAAATTCAAGATTATTTACATTATCAACATTAACACCACAGGGAATTTGATTTAGAAAGTAGCGACTGCCCAACACTGTATATCAGCTACATTCCCGCATAAAACCTGCTTTCTAGTGTAAAACTGTTGCGCACTTTGTGAAGTTCATTTATAAACAAATTTCGAGAGGATCACGTGCTTATGATTGGTCACAGCTGTTCCAACTTTAGCTAACGACTGATTATCCTATCAGACGATCCTTAACTCACTATAAATAACCAGACTTTTCTCATCTCAATATCTTCGTCTTGACGAAAATCCCCCCCACCCAACCCTACTTTCCCTCCTTTCAAAGGGCGTCACGGTGGCCAGCGATTAGCGCTGTTGCCTCACAGCAAGAATGCCCCTGGTTTAATTCCTTTCCAAACCAGACGGCATTTCCTGTACGGAGTTTGCTCGTTCTCCCCGTGGTCGCGTGGGTTTTCCCCGGGTCCTCCGGTTTCCTCCCACAGTTCAAAAACAAGCACCCTAAACAATTAATCCAAATACTTTAGCTAAACTCCCGAGTACACCTTTCAGCATCCATATCTGACACTTAGCTACAACAAGCAAGAGGGGGAGTCATCGAGATCTACCTGAGCTCAAACTCCCCTCTCGCCTTGCAACGGGAGGGAGCCCAGGGCTCGAGGATCTTATAAGCTCAGGGCTCTCTCCCGGGACAGCACGCCAAACTAGCTGTACTATCAATCATCAGCTAAGTGTGAACCCTTGAATTGAATTTTAGGATATTGAATTTGATTTTCTGATTTTCTTCATCTTGAAAATTTGAAACTGTATTTTTACAAACCCAATATCTGCAGTCTAGGAATTCAGAACACAAAAAATCTGACGTTTGAAATGCGTCTAAAAAAAAATCAGACTTGAAAAGTTCAGTTTGCTTAAATTTCAGATGCTCAGTATTCAAGTTATGAAATTCAAATTCAAAGTAAGGAATTCAAATTCAAAACAATTTTTAACAGCATATGAAAATGACGATTTATTAACTTACAAATGTCAATAATTCAAATGAACAATTCAAATTCCGATTGTTTTGGCATATTATTAGCTCCATAGAGCAGTGTTTCTCAACTGGTGGGTTCAAAAGAACCCGGTCAAAAGAACAACAAAAGTTTAATTTTCAACTTATTTTGACTTTTATTTTGAAATGCGTGCACGACAACCCTACCGTTTGACATGTGAAATTTCATTTAATGAAAGCAACAAATATATTAAAGTGCACGTACGCCCCCAAATATGTAAAGTATGGATTTACAAATATTGATGACAAATAAGACTTAAAGCCTCAGTGTGTCATAAGTAGTGAGCTGCTCTCACAAGAGAGCACGAAACCTTCTAAATTAAAACGACATTTAGAAACCAGACAACATGATTCAGGGCTCAACAATAAGCACTGCCCGGTGGCCCAGGGCCAGCATGAGAGACACTTGGGACATTAGACCGGATCCTTACTGGCCCGATTGGGACAGTGCTGCCTTGTCACTTACATTTATTTGTTTGACTATTTGTCAAATTGCAAGTTTGTGCTTTTAAGTCTTTAAGCACTACCTTGTCTGTGATGTAGAAACGTTTCCGGTTCCTCTTATCTGATTGAGCATGCTATTTTTTTCCGTAGCCTGGTAACAATCAGTACAGCAGAGAAACGGCAACATGGCGGCAACATCAAATTATAAGGCTAAAAGAAAATGTCTGTTTCTAACATCTTGGAAGTGGACATTTACGTGGGAACAACACGACAAAATAAAAATGAAGTGATGCTTTGCACAGTTTTCCGTCAGTTTGACAAGTCATACCTCCACATTTTCCATCCTGCTCTTTTTGCTTGCACAACACTTTTATTTACATTTTTGAAAGTATTGAAATTTTACAGACTTTATTTTTGACACTTTATTTAAAATATGTGGCTAAAAATAGCTATTAACTTCCCTTTTTTTTGGTGGGGCCAGTGAAAATTTTGGCAGGGCAAGTAAAAATCTGAACCACTGGCCCGATCAGACCAGTAGAAAAAATCCTTAGCGTTGAACCCTGTGCTTTATTAACTGTTTAGTTCATGGAAACTGAACCTTTCCTTCCCCTAACCACTATTACTCTGTAATATTTCTATAATTTGATGCATTTTGTTAAATGACAGTGATAAAATATTGTTTATTTGTAAGTCTTGGTGATGTTCTTATGATTTATCTGTCACTACTTGTGTATGGTAACAAATAAATACAAATGAATTATAATTCCTAAAATTATATTATAGTTCCTGAACATTTGGGTCGCGGCTTGATGGCCATGTAAAAATGTGGGTCCCATGGCCAGACCAGTTGAGAACCCCTGCCATAGAGGATCGTGATGCCAGCTCAGCATCCTGATGTCAATCCGCCATCAGCAAGTGTCAATAGCATTGTCTATCGACCCACCCTTAAGGCAACTTTTTTAATACTAACAGAGAAAGAGCTACAGGTGAAGCCAGAATTATTAGCCCCCCTTTAAATGTTTTCTTTTTTTAAATATTTCCCAAATGATGTTTCACAGATTCAGGAAATTTTCACAGTATGTCTGATAATATTTTTTTTTCTAGAGAAAGTCTTATTTGTTTTATTTTGGCTAGAATGAAAGCAGTTTTTAATTTTTTATAAACCATTTTAGGGACAAAATTATTAGCCCCTTTAAGCTATATATTTTCGATAGTCTACAGAACAAACCATCATTATACAATAACTTACCTAATTACCCTAACCTGCCTAGTCAAGCTAATTAACCTAGTTAAGCCTTTAAATGTCACTTTAAGCTGTATAGAAGTGTCTTAAAGAATATCTAGTCTAATATTATTTACTGTCATCATGACAAAGATAAAATAAATCAGTTATTAGAGATGAGTTATTAACACTATTATGATTAGAAATGTGCTGGAAAAATCTTCTCCTTTAAACAGAAATTGTCGAAAAAAGTAAACAGGCGGGCGAATAATTCTGACTTCAACTGTAAATCTGCATGCATTTTTTTTTGCTTCATACCTGCTCCTCATCTGGGTCGCAGCTCTGCAGCTCCAGCACCAGCGGCGGCAGCGCAGGGTTTATGGGGACACTGTGTGGTGAAGCGCTCAGGCATCCATCAGCGTATGAGTAACCCAGCGTGGAGTCCGGAGAGCTGGAGTACGCGTCCGGATACTCGGCTTTGATGGATTTGGGTAGAGACGGAGCCGTGTACTGATACTGTGCTGGGAATGAGCCGTAATTCTGCAGAGCGACTCCGAGAGCAGGCGGAGGACAGTCATAGGGAGACTGCAGACCTACAGAACTGAACTCTGTCTGTCCCGACAGCAGCGTCCCGTTAGCCTCCAGTTTGAAGCCGCTAGCTCGGATTAAAGCTCGCTTCTGCTGCTTTAAGGCTCGGTCTCGCTTGTACATTGGGCCAAACTTATTTCTTCCACCTCTCATCCGGTCTGCACGCACAGCTGAGAAGACAAAGAGAGAGAGAGAGAGAGAGAGAGAGAGAAATAATGCATTTATGTGGTCATACTTTATGTTAAAGGCACAGAAAGTTGGCAGAAAATATATATATTTTTATATTTTTTATAATATTAATTTTAATTCAATTGAAGATAAACTGAGATAAAATAAAAGAGAGAGGAATAATGCATTTGTGTGGTCATACTTTATATCAAAGGCACAGAAAATTTCTAAAATAAATACAGTTACTCAATATGTTCTTATGTACTATAAATATAAACAAATACTTAATAATTAATCATTATAATAAATAATAAATATTAAAAAATAATAATACATTTTAATACAATAATAAAATATTTGTTTTATTGTTTATATTAATGACACAATTTTATTATATTACATTATATATATATATATATATATATATATATATATATATATATATATATATATATATTATAATTAATATTAGCTTATAAATAATACAATTAAATAACAAATATATTTAAAGCTCGAGAGACTGCATAAAAATTATTGTTTTTTATGGATTTATTAGGTACTTTATGGGTTTGAGTAAAAAGCAAATATTTGTTTTATTCTGCAAAGGTCTAATAAAATAAAATAAAATAAAATATGCACAATAATATCATTGGTGTAATAAAATATCATGGGTAAAACAAAAATAAAATATCATGGGTAAAATAAAATTAAATTTCATGGATGTAATAAAATAATAAAAATTAAATGTGCACAACAATATTATAGGTATAATAAAATAAAAAACTAATCAAAAACAAACAAACAAACAAACAAACAAACAAACAAAAAAACTAATCATCCAAACGAACATGCACAATAATATCATGGGTGTAACAAAATAAATTAAAATAAAATAAAGTAAAATAAAAATAATGCATTTATGCAAAAGAAAATAAAATAAAAAATCATGGGCAAAATAAAATAAAATAGTAAAATTTAAATCTAATTAAATATGCACAATAATATCATGGTTAAAATTAAATAATAAACAAAAACAAACAAACAATAAATTAATCATCCAAACAAATATGCACAATAATATCAATTATAAAATAAAATAAAAATATCATGGGTAAAATAAAATATCAAGGGTAAAATAAAATAAAATAACAAAATATCATGGGTAAATCTAATTAAATTTAATTAAATATGCAAGATAATATCATTGGTAAAATAAAATAAATAAATAAAATATGCACAATAATATCATGAGTAAATTTAAATAAAATAAAAAAATAATCAAAAACAAACAAACTAATCATCCAAAAAAATATGCACAATAACATTATGGGTGTAATAAAATAAATAGCACGAGCACAAAATTACAGCAAAATTAACAAAAACAAAAATAAGTAACTCCAGTATCTGACCACAAACACAGTCCTGTACAAAATGCACCAGAGCATACTCTCATAGAGAAATCAATAATAAAAACAGACAAATGATGAATTCCTAAACATTATTTACATTCTGCGGATGAACTTTTCCTGAAACAACTAGAAAAGCAATTCTGTGTTATTTTCGGAGCAGCGTGATTAAAAAAGCCAAATACAGCCAGGAATGCTTGGCACGGTTTACAGGGCAAAAAAGCAACTGTATCTCTCTCTTCATATGGAGATTTTCAGCTGGTTTTGTGAACTCTGAGACTGAAGTCTGCATGAATCAGCGAGTCTTATCAGCGCGTGAGGAATGTGTCACAGGCGCGCGCGGAAACAGGTGCTTCTCTGCACTCGGCCTGGGAATCGCGCACACACACACACACACATATATATACACACACACAAAGCCAAATACGAGACCCACGAGCCTCCAAATTAAGTGCAGTACAAATTAATAACGTACCAACTATATATATATATATATATATATATATATATATATATATATATATATATATATATATATATATATATATATATAAAACTATATATATTAATATTCAAATTAATATATATATATGCCAACTATTCCAGCATGTGTTTTATGCAGCGGATGCCCTTTCAGCTGCAACCCAGTAATGTGAAACACACAAACACACACACACTCATACACTACGGCCAATTTAATTTATTCTATTCCCCTATAGCGCATGTGTTTAAACTGTTTGAGAAACCGGAGCACCCGGAGGATACCCACACCAACAAGGGGAGAACATGCAAACTCCACATAGTAATGCCAACGGACCCAGCCGGGACTCAAATCAATGACCTTCTTGCTGTCAGGCCACAGTGCTAACCACTAAGCTACCAATTATTATATTTATATATTTAATTATTTTTAATAAGGCAAGGCAACTTATAATATAATAATAAAAGAAATAAAAGAAACTTCAAATTAAAGGTAAAAATAAAGCTATAAAGGTAATGCTTTGTATAATGTTTTGATATAAAATGTATTGTATATTATGCTTTTTTAATCAGACACACTTCCCTTGTCCCATACAAGGTTTTTATCACCTATATAAAGTTGAATAAAGTTATAATAATAATAATAATAATAATATAATTCTAATAAAATTTACCTTAGAAGTTTAACTCTTCTTTTTATTTACTCCAGTCAAACTAAAATAAATAAAAGATTAACAGGAAATACTGTGTTCTTTGTTAAACATATATAAATAAAGAATAATAGATATTTCACACGAATAATTGACTTCAGCTGTTTGCAAATTCATATGCAGCCACTAGACTTTCATAAAATGTTTTAAAACCTCATAACACATTTAATGTTTACTGCCTAGTGCTAAAGATGTATTACTGTGTTAAGCCTGGACAAAAATCTGTATGTTTATTTTCATTTGGGTTTTAAATCTATAATGAGTGAAAGGCATTCGAGGGGATTTTTCCAGAACATCATTTGGCAACACTTTGCAACAGGTTGTCATTAGTGAAACTCTTATCATCTAAAAATGAGCAATAGATTTGCTAATATCAGCATATATTAATCCATTAATGAAATCAAATGTTACTGCAGTGTCAGCTAACATTAACAAATATTAATAAATGCCGAGTGAAGCTAAATGGTCAAATAATATTTCTTGCAAATTATACACACACACACACACACACACACACACACACACACACACACACATACACACACAGTTGAAGTCAGAATTATTCGCCCCCCTTTATTTTTATTTCCCAATTTCTGTTTAACAGAGAGCAGATTTCATCAACACATTTCTAAGCATAATTGTTTTAAGAACTCATCTCTAATAACTGATTTATTTTCTCTTTGCCATGATGACAGTAAATAATATTAGACTATTTCTTTTTTAACACACTTCTATACAGCTTAAAGTGACTATTAAAGGCTTCACTAGGTTAATTAGGATTACTAGGCAGGTTAGGGTAATTAGGTAAGTAATTGTATAATGATGGTTTGTTCTGTAGACTATCGAAAATATATAGCTTAAATGGGCTAATAATATTGACCGTAAAGTGGTGTTTAAAAAGTTAAGAAACTGCTTTTATTCTAGCAGAAATAAAGCAAATAAGACTTTCTCCAGAAGAAAAAAATATTATCAGACATACTGTGAAAATCTCCTTGCTCTGTTAAACATCATTTGGAAAATATTTAAAAAAGAAAAATACTATATATAATAAATATCCCATAAACCAACTTTTTGTACTTAATGAAAAGAAAAATGCTATAAATGACTAATGAATATAAAATGCTAGAAATGCTATGTCATATTTGGAAGTATTAGCAAACCTTAAGAAACTGAGAATTTTCAAGTAGTCTCTTATTTTTTTATCCTTTAATGTGTTTTTAAACCCTAACTAAAAGTCCTCATAATACATGATATGATCATGTAATAAAGCATTGCACTGGTCCACATTCAAACACTTCTAGTAATACAATCAATGCACTCAAGAAGATTTCATTTTCCACAAGAACAAATACTATGGTGGTTTATAGTAAACACTACTTTTTTTTTTTTTGAAGCATACTATAGTAACTTGAATTAGGCTGCGGTCACATTGGACATTTCTCCCTATAGACTTCCATTCAAACATATGCGAATGCATCAGAGCGGAAACGCAAGCTTGTGCAACAAGCTTCGCAGTTCGCTGCATTCCAAAGTTCAAGCTTGGAGAACTCTGAATGCGAAATCACATCACGTGACAGCGTGAGACCAATCGAAGATCAAAACATGACCTCTCTGGGCAGAAATAAATATGGACCAATCGCTTACTTTTTTAAATGTCTAATCATCTTGTTTAATCCCGCCCCTTTTCACAGCGCAGTACTACAGAATTTTGCTAGCTCAAACTCTAGTGTGACCGCAGCATTAATCTGTTGTGGCGATTGTACAGTTGCTAAACTAACAACTACAGTATTTAATCTGTTGTGGCGAATGTACAGTTGCTATGGTAACACAACAACTACAGTTTTAATCTGTTGTGGCGATTCTACAGTTGCTATGGTAACACAACAACTACAGTTTTAATCTGTTGTGCCGATTCTACAGTTGCTATGGTAACACAACAACTACAGGTTTTAATCTGTTGTGGCAATTCTACAGTTGCTATGGTAACACAACAATTACAGTATTTAATCTGCCATGGCGATTCTACAGTTGCTATGGTAACACAACAACTACAGTTTTAATCTGTTGTGACGATTGTACAGTTGCTATGGTAACACAACAACTACAGGATTTAATCTGTTGTGGCAATTCTATAGTTGCTATGGTAACACAACAACTACAGGTTTAATCTGTTGTGGCGATTCTACAGTTGCTATGGTAACACAACAACTACAGTATTTAATCTGCCGTGGCGATTCTACAGTTGCTATGGTAACACAACAACCACAGTATTTAATCTGCCGTGGCGATTCTACAGTTGCTATGGTAACACAACATCTACAGGTTTTAATCTGTTGTGACGATTCAACAGTTGCTAAGGTAACAACTACAGGATTTAATCTGTTGTGGCAATTCTACAGTTGCTATGGTAACACAACAACTACAGCATTTAATCTGCCGTGGCGATTCTACAGTTGCTATGGTAACACAACAACCACAGTATTTAATTTGTTGTGCCGATTTTACAGTTGCTATGGTAACACAAAAACTACAGTATTTGATCTGTTGTGGCGATTCTACTGCTGCTTTGGTAACACCAATGATAGCATTTATTCTTTTGTGGTGTTTCTACAGTTGCTATGGTAACATCATTTATAGCATTTAATATGTTGTGGTGATTCTAGAGTAACACAACGACTATATAAACAAATGACCCTACTGTAGTTTCTACAGCTACTGTATATAGTGTATTACACTACAGCACACCACAGTTTACTGTAGTAAACTTAAGTATATTACAGTATTCATTACAGTACATCTCTATTTTAAATACTTCAGTATGCTAGAGCATTAATTAGCATTGTGTATTAAATACTGTAATATATGCACTTTAGCATGGTTCAAAGGAACTGCAGTATTTACTGTAAATGACTACAGTAATAGACATTTGTTGTGTTTTCCCCCACTTATGTTGTAGTGTTGCTCACCCTCAAGTCTCATGCCGACACTCAGACACTTCTGGAAGCGGCAGAACGGACATCTTTTCCTCTGAGTTTTGTCGATGCCGCAGTCCTGGTTCTGTGTGCACGTGTATCTCTTGTTATTCTGAACTGTCCTCTTGAAAAAACCCTGACATGGTAAAGCACAGTAAACAGTGTGTTCCGTCAGACGGTTTAAAAACGCTTTACAGCTCATACAGTAATTGCGTTGTTAAAGTGTTAAATTAACATGCATTTCTTACATTATTTTGCAAACACAACAAATAATTATGGAAATTTCTAAATGTTCTCTGAAAGCTCAATAGATTTCACTTTTAAAAACATCAGTTCTTTTCTAATTTTTTAAAACACTCTATTAATTATCATTCTGTTAACATTATTGGAATATTCTGTAACACTTTAGGTCACTGTTCTTGCTATTAACTACTGGCTTATTATCTGCCTATTATTAAGATATGAACTGTTCATTAGTAGTTAAACAGTACACTGCAAAAAATGCTTTTCTTACTTCAATTTTTTCTCTTAGTCCAAATATCTAAAAGTTCTCAAATCAAGAAACATTTTCTAGACAAGCAAAACATATTGTCTTGTTTTAAAAAATAATATGCCATAATGAAGTGACTTTTTCCTTAAATCATGCTAAATAATCTGCCAATGGGGTAAGCAAAATAAATTTATCACAAATCGAAAAACAAGATTATTTTGCTAACCCCATTGGCAGATTATTTCGCATGATTTAAGGAAAAACTCACTTCATTTTGGCATATTATTTCTTAAAACAAGACAATATGCTTTGCTCGTCTAGAAGTTTTTATTTAAGTATTTGTAGATATTTGGAATAGAAACAAGACAAACAAATCTAAGTAAGAAAAGCATTTTTTGCAGTGTATGCTTTTATTCTGCATCCCTAATCCTACTCAATCACCTAAACCCAACTTCTACCTTAAAAACTATTAAGAAAACAGCTAATTAGTAGTTTATTAAGCTAGTAGTGTTAATTAATGGTTTGTTAATACAGTGAATTGTGACCTAAACTAAAGTGGTACTGATATGCTTGGAAAAAAAGTTACATTCCAAAAGAAACATTATATTAATAATATCTCAAAAGTTACTTTAAATGTTCTCTGTACATTCTGAAACAAGTAGTTACTTTTAAAATGAAGTACATTATAAAATTGTCGTTTTTATTAATAAAAACAGGAGTATCCAACTAAAACGTTCCTGAAACACACACCAAGTAGCCTAGTTATAAATTACGTTTTTTGTTTACCTTTCTGAGAACACAGAGACCAGAAAGAAATGAATTTATGTTATGTTAACATTAAATTACATTAAGTGATTTTTTAGGAGTGACAAGACGAACTCGTAATGTAAATTATTCACACGACACCCATTAGCTTATATATATGAACGCTTGTTCATTAGGCTGTGCCAGTTAGCCTATAGTTACACTTTAGAAATTAATTCTGAAGTTCTAACAGGAACATTAATCTACATATTAGGATATTAAAACATTATGTAAATCCGCGTGCATTATGACTAACAAATCACCGAATAAACGTCGTTCAAAAAATTAGCAAAAACAGCAGCTCAGCTAATGATGCCAATAGAGGGGATACAGCAGGGGCGGGAAATTAACGATGATTATTATTTATGAAATAATCCATCAACTGTTTTTTATTAACGTCTCCCTCTACCCTAACCCTAAACACAACCATCACACTAATGTAAAAACAGTATTATACCGAGTATTATTTATATTACTTAGCTACTAAAGTCCTCATTAACTCTATTGTATTAAGGTCATAACGTTACACACACAGGAATGTAAAACAGTAACCATACCAAGTATTCATATTACTTATTAAATTGCTCATAAATTGTCATTTATTATCATCTACCCATAATCCAAGCCATACAGTAATGTAAAAAAATATTATTGTTTTACTGATGTGAGCTGTGTCTAAACTTTACCGTCAAATAAGATAACAGGGAAACCATTTACTAACAAATAATTGAATCGTCGTTAATAAAACTAGCTTTGCTGTTTTCTAACATTGTTTATATTAAAACAACTTATTAAATGTGTCATAAATCATTTGAAACGCGTTTCCGATAAGAAAAGAAAGAGAAACTGTGTCGTACCTTACAACTTTCGCAGGTCAGAAGGCCGTAATGATAACCGGACACTTTATCTCCGCACACCGGGCAAAGCTCCTCCAAATCCTCATCTGCTCTGAAGTCCATCACCGTCTGACACAGACACACACCAATTAACACATTCACACTCTTTCAATGATCTTTCAATAATCACTGAGTAGGAAATAAAGCATGCATTATCTTTTTTTTACTTGAGCACGTGCATTCTGACAATGGCATGACACTGAATGTAGCATCGCTTTAATCTACAGTAATACCTCAATATTAAAGTGTCACACTAAAATGATGCGTATTAAAATAATAAGGCTAGAGATGTTGAGTTCTCGATGCATCCGTGTGTCATGTATGTCTGGACTGAAAAGATGGATATGATCGTATTGACTCGTGTCAAGCCTCCTATATGGACGTGACCACCCACTTGCCCACTCCCACACACACACCAACGATCTTTAGTTCATTAATAGTTTATTTATCTTATTTTATTTGACATATTTTACTTTATATAAAAATGACAGTTTTAAAACGACAATTTAACATTTAACTATTTAATTCTATCATCCTAAATACTCCTACTATTTATAATTTACCCATGAATAAACTGCACATTTATATTATTATTAGTCTGTATTAATAAGCTAAATAATTGGACAGGCTTTCTTTTTTATTGTGATCGTTTCCCTCCCCTAATATTTTAGGATAAATAAAAGACCTTGAAGCATTGCAAATCTATTCAACTATTAAAAAAACGCTTGCTGGAAAATATACAGACACAAGGGTAACGTTAGTTTGTATATTGTAAATGCAAGAGACTATATTTTAACCAATTTTTAGCTTTTAGTGACTGAGAAAAAACTATTTAATTGACATCTACTATCATAAATAACACACGAATGAAAACCTTCCTGTAAATGTTTGATATAGTCTAGCATATATTTAAAATGTGGTGTTTATTAAATAATAAATCACAATGTAGTGTGGCTATTTGTGCAGTAGGTTATTTAAATGTTATTAACAAAGGTATGACGATGATTCTTTGTTATGATCTAGGCTAACATTTTGAAAACAAGACGATTAAATGCTAATTATCATCAATAATATACGTCAATAGCTTACATTTGCATTGCATTTTAATGTCTTTTGTCTTTAAGAAATCAAATTCAATAAGAAATCACAA
Source organism: Danio rerio (assembly GCF_052040795.2). NCBI lineage: Eukaryota > Metazoa > Chordata > Actinopteri > Cypriniformes > Danionidae > Danio > Danio rerio. The sequence goes on from NC_141028.1 coordinate 60,466,243, forward strand.
TGTGTTGTGGCTATTTGTATATAAAACTGTTATCGACTTAAAATATTTTAATACATAAATAATATTCTGTTGTGATCTGTGCATATAGCCTAACATAGCTAGTTTCCCTGAGACGGGTTGCGGCCGGAAGGGCATCCGCTGCGTAAAAACATGCTGGATAAGTTGGCGGTTCATTCCGCTGTGGCGACCCCAGATTAATTAAGGGACTAAGCCGACAAGAATATGAATGAATGAATGAATGGAGACGCTCAGATGCTAATTATTAACAATAACCTAACGTAATCTTATTTACTTGCATTTTGATGTCTTTTTTCTCTAAGAAATCAAAGTCGGTAATAAAAAACAGTGTGGCTATTTGTTTATTATGCTATTTAAATGCTATTAATTATGTATTTTAATATTTAAATTCATTTTTGTTGTGATCTGTACATATAGACTAACATATATATTAAAAACAAGACGCTCAGATGCTAATTATCAACAATAACCTAACGTTAATCTATTTGCATAGCTGTCTTTATATCTCTAAATCAAAGTCGATAGAAATCAGTGGCTACTTGTATATCAGGCTATTTAAATGCATTTAACTCCGTGTATTTTAATATATAAATTCATATTCTGTTGTGATATGTACATCTAGGCTAACATATATTAAAAACAAGACGCTCAGATGCTAATTATCAACAATAACCCAACATTAATCTAGCTGCATTGCGATGTCTTGATATCTCTAAGAAATCAAAGTCGAAGAAATCACAAAAGTGTGGCTATTTGCATACTAGCTATTTAAATATCATCAAATCAATATATAAATTCATATTTTGCTGTGATCCGTTCATTTAGACTAACATGTATTAAAAACAAGACGCTCAAGTGCTAATATCAACAAAAACCGTATAGGTTAATATAGTTTACTAGCATTTTGACGTCTTTTATAACTTATATGCCTTTACAGTGTCAGAAGTGAAATCTAAAATGTTTTACGAACAAAAAAAGACACTAAATAAAACTCATACTTATTTCATAATGATTATTTTTGGAGTTTTTCCTCCAAAGCGCACTCACCGTTAAAATGCGCGTCCAGCATGCGCGTGCTCGTCCCTCAGCTCCGGTGTCCGGTAAAGAAGAAACAGCGATGGATCCGTTTAGTCGTTCAGAAAGTTCAAGAGTGAATTTTAAAGGTCAGGAGAGAATCTTACAGGTCTGATGGGTTTTTTTTTTCTCGGCGTTTGATGGTGTGGATCAGATTCAGAGAGATGGTCTTCATTGGACAGCGTGCGCTCATGTGACAGCGCTCATGGTGCACGCATTTTATCATCGGAGAGAGAGAGAGAGAGAGAGAGAGAGAGAAAGAAAACATGCTGTGGCCATTTACATCATCATAGAGATTAATTTAAGTACAAAAAACACAAATAACTCTTTAGTAACATTTTTTTCTGTTACACTAATTGTTTACCTCGCTTAAGCTTCATTGCTTTCAAATGCTTGCAGCGTATTAGCATATTATTAGGGATATTATTCGCATTTAATAACAATTTTGTTCTGTTTATAGGATTTAAAACAGATTTATAGCTGTTATTTATGATATAGGATATTAAATTACATTTTATGAGTGATATAAAGAGCTTGTAATGTTAATTATTAAAGAATAAATAGATTAAAAAGAACATGATCCTTATTAACTGTTATTTCCTCATAATAATAATTATTATTATTAATTATAATATTAAAATTATTAATAATAAATGCATTATAAACACGTTTCAAATGTCTAGTCTAATTTTTTGACAAGTCTCCATTCAAAAGAAACTAAGTAGTAAATTAAAAACAAACGTTATGTATAACTTTTAGTGCTTTTTCTTTTCTTTTTTTTACCTTGATAACTTCATTTTAAAAATGATTAAGTGAGAATTCGAGGAAAATAGTCCACAGCACTTGACATTTTGGAGTCATAATGAATGCTAATTAATGAATGCATCAAATAAAATGAATGCATTTTTAATATATAATACACAGACCATGCACGTTTAAACAAATGAAGGTGAATTTTCATTGGTAAAATATTCCTGTTTACTACATCAGACGTCCTTTGTCAGAGACGGATCCATTTTTACTAAATGAATTGAATAGATCCATGTCTTTACACACACGCACAGCTTCACAAAATTAAAGGAAAAATAAAATAAAACCTATTCATAAAAGAGAATAATATATGCATTACATTGCATTGATTTATGATTATGATTAAGTAGGCTGTGACTGAATAGCACAACTGAAGAAGATTGATCTCGCAAGGATCCTACAGGCTCCGATCTATAGTCTGCGTCGTGCTCGTTGTGTGGTGAAGTGCTCGCGCAATTAAATGCATTGGATTGCGTTGCGCTGAGAGTCGTGATAGTGTATCAGTTACCGCTTGTCAAGGTTATAGTCGTGCTATGTTATGTTATGCCGGGCTGATGTGACTGGGTTTGGCTTTCTGTCCCTGATATGAAGCGCGAAGTGAAGACATCACCGCCGTGCTTTGACTCCGGAGGGACTATTTTTGCTTGGCGAGCATTCCTGCGTCTTCCAGAGCCAGAAGTCTGATAGAGGAGCCGCAGATCTCCAATTGTGCATGCAAACCAATGCTGATTTATGACAAAGAATAGAATAGAATAGAATATAGCACATATAATTAATTTTATTTTATATAAAATTATATTATATTTCATTATATAATTCATTTTAACGCTATAGTAATGTTATTCATTGTTTTCTGTTTATTTGCGGTTGTAAATTGCATTATGGGATGTTGATCTCTGCTCTGTTTACTTTAGATGTTGAAAATTCAACTCTACAGTTTAACAAAGTGTCTTTTATTGACATTTAGTCATTTGAAATAATATAATGTATAAGAAATAATAATATCTAAAGAAATAAGAACCAGGTAAACTCCGCTGTTATCCGCCTGGATTTTGCCAACCCAAATTTAAAAGCTTCCCAAATCCACATGCAGAGGTGTAAATGCAAAAATGTGGTATTATTTTGAAGAAAACCCTTTGAATTTTCAATAAACACTACTGAACGTGTATGCCTTAATCCTTCATGCTATAGATTCAGCAAGCTACTGGAGTTATTCCTCAGAGATTTTGCTCCATATTGTCATGATAGCATCACGCAGTTGCTGCAGATTTGACGGCTGCACATCCATGATGCCAATCTCCCGTTCCACCACATCCCAAAGCTGCTCTATTGGATTGAGCTCTGGTGACTGTGGAGGCCATTTGAGTACAGTGAACTCATTGTCATGTTCAAGAAAGCAGTCTGAGATGATTGAGCTTTATGACATGGTGCGTTATCCTGTTGGAAGTAGCCATCAGAAGATGGAGACACTGTGCTCATAAAGGGATGGACATGGTCAGCAGCAATACTCAGGTAGGCTGTGGCGTTGATGCTCAATTGGTACTAATGAGCCCAAAGTGTGCCAAGAAAATCTCCCCCACACCATTACACCACCACCCTGAACCGCTGATTCAAGGCAGGATGGATCCATGCTTTCATGTTGTTGATGACAAATTCTGCCATGTTCAGTCACTTAAAATCCCCTTTTGTCCCAATTCTGATGCTCGGTTTGAACTGCAGCAGATCGTCTTGACCATGTCTACATGCCTAAATGCATTGAGTTGATGTGATTGACTGATTAGAAATGTATGTTAATGAGCAGTTGAACAAGTATACCTAATAAAGTGGCCGGTGAGTGTAAATGTGGTCTAAATTTAAATAGAGAAGCTTAAAAAAAATAATATACATATATATATATATATATATATATATATATATATATATATATATATATATATATATATATATATATATATATATATATATATATGCTCTAACATTTTTACATAAAATGTTTATATAGATGTATCTGTTTTAAAGGTGCATTTTAATATCTTGTTATGGAAATAAAAACATTACAAACGTAGGATATATTTGTTATCCATCCTCTGTTTCGTTATTATTAAAATTGTTATCATCACTATTTATTTTTCTCGTTTGAGAAGTACTTCTGTTGCATAATGAAGTACGGGACTGCACATGCTAGTTCTTGTCAATAAACCATACAAAAATAATAATAAGATTCAACACACGTCACCCATTGTCCTTTGCAGGGCTAAAATCCCAAAGAATGGCCTCAACAATGGCTTGACAGCAGGCGGAGATGTTCTGGTAAGGGGTCTTGGGCTTTTTTTCTTGAGAAACGTCCTGCCCTTGAGGGGTTTCTAAAACTACAACATGCTCTTTTCCCGTTTGGTGCCCGTCCGAAAGATTTACTTTGTCCATAAACAACAATGCGGACAGTCGCAAGGCCAATTCCATAGGCAACCTTGGACCCGTACTACGGTATAAATATATTTACCGAAGTCTACAGCTTTTTTTCTATCTCCACAGGATGTTCACTTGTACAAAGCTAAGCACATCGAGTATGCCTCGATATAGAAACAGTCGTCGTCATATGTGCTGCTGTGTATCAGGTTTGTACCATAATATGTTGTGAGGAGTTTAGAAAATGTACTCGCATTATTGAGGCTCATTTTAGGCGCGAGGAAGAGAAGTGAAATTCTACTGTTGAGGTAAATTTGGTTTTTATTCGCACATTCGTTAATATTTGAACTGACAACCTGTGACGCGGCACAATAGTGTATACACTGCCGACTGCCGAGCTAGTGTTGTTTCCATACTGACAAACTTCCGGTGACCTGTTATTGGGAACTCTTTTTCTTTCCATTTTATACGGTTCCTTTTACAGCATCTATGTTGTAACGTCATTAAAATACATTCAGTTAAATGAACTTAGGCATTCATTTAGTTGTTTAAGCGTAAAACGAGACAAAAAGTCATTTACTCGCACGCGCCTGTCAGCTACTGGGGTAAAATAAATGCTCATATTATAAAGACATGGCGGGGGAAATGTAATTTAATGCAGTGCTTCTTGTACAATCTGAGACCCACTTTATATCGGATATTCAAATAAATTCAGCTTTATTTGTATAGCGCTTTTACAATGTAGATTGTGTCAAAGCAACTTCACATAAATGGTCATAGTAACTGGAACAGTGTAGTTCAGTTTTTAGTGTTTAAGTTCAGTTCAGTTCAGTTTAGCTCAGTTCAGTGTGATTTAATCATTACTGAGTCCAAACACTGAAGAGCAAATTCATCGATGCGTAGCTCAACAAATCCTGAACCATGCGAGCCAGTGGCAAAAAACTTCACCTGATGGGAGTGAAGAAAAAAAAAACCTTGAGAGAACCAGACTCAGTTGGGCACGACCATTTTAATTTCTCCGCTGGCCAAAAGTCTTGTGCAGAGCTTCAGTCGCCGTGGATATCACTCAGCCAGTGGAGATCGCTGATTTTTAAAGAAAACAGACCTTAAATGCGCAGATTTTGCATTGGCATAGAGTTCACCGGAAACTATTAACCCAGGTTACCGGCAAATTAAAAGTCCTGTTAGCATGCTTCGGCATACACCCTATACTGTTTACCGTCCTGCTGAAAAATCCAGCTTGAACCAGCCTAGGATGGTGGACTGGTTTTAGCTGGTCGACCAGCCTGGTTTAAGAGGGGTTTTGGCCACTTCCAGGCTGGTTGACAAGCCTAGCCAGGCTGTTAGAGGTAAAGTTTTATATTTGCATATTCACACATTCTCCTCAATAATATAACTTCAGAAAAATATTCTTTGCAAATTCTAAATTGGGGAATCATATTAGCAGCCAGTGACTATCAAAGTACACCATTGTTCACAGTGAATTAGATAGTGTTAATGTTGTTTAGAGGTCACACTTGCATGCTAATTCCGATCGAATATTTAAAGTAACATGGTAAACAATATAAGGACTTCTAAATGAACGAATGTGTGAATATAAAACCAACTTTACCTCTATGCCAGGCTGGGAGCCCAGCCAAAACCAGCTATGTCCAACTTAAACCAGGCTGGTCAAGCTGGTTTTAGCTGGTCATCTCCCAGCCTGTCCAGCTAAAACCAGGCTGGAAATAGCTGGAAACCAGCCTGGAAGTGGCCCAAACCCCTCTAAAACCAGCCTGGTCAACCAGCTAAAACCAGCCAACCATCCTAGGTTGTTTTGAGCTGGATTGTTCAGCTGCGCGCTACTTTAAATATTCGGTCTGAAGCCGCATGTTACGTTATGACTTTAAAAACACAGTTTATTTAACTGAACAATGTTGTACAAAAGTCATTGGCTGCTAACGGGATTTTTTGGAATTTAGAAAAGAATACTCTTCTGAAATTAGGTCTATAATGAGGAAAAAGCCTGAATGTGCGAATAATCAACTTTACCGTCTAGAAGGGATACAGCTGCAGATACTTCTCAGTATCAGTATAGCGTAATTTTTCCGACATTGTACAACCAATATTTTTACGTTACTTTGAGGGGTAGGTTGAATGTCGTGGTTGGCGTAAACATAGTAAAGGATGAGTAAATGTTAACATATTTTTAATTTTTGAGAATTACACCATTAAATGACCAATGTGAAATAATAAACACACACATTAATGGAATAGTTCACACAAACAATAAATCTACTTACCATTTCCTCTTCCTGAAGTAGTTTCTACCTTTATGAGTTTCTCCATTCTGTTGAGCACTAAGGAAGATATTTTGAAGAATGCTAAAAAACTGTAACCATTGACTTCCATAGTAGGAAAAACAAATACTGTTAATCTCAATGGTTACAGGTTTCCAGCATGCTTAAAATACCTTAGTTTTAGTGTGTAACAAAAGAAAGAAACTCATAAAGGTTTTTTAAAAAAGTAAAGGGTGAGTAAATGTTAACATTATTTTCATTTTTGATTAAATTACCCCTTTAAATGACCAATGTGAAATAATAAACACACAAGTTAAAGGAATAGTTCACCAAAACATTAAAATCTATCTACCATTTCCTCTCCCTCAAGTAGTTTCAACCCTTATGAGTTTCTCCATTCTGTGGTGCACTAAAGAAGATATTTTGGAGAAAGCTGAAAAACGGTAACCATTGACTTCCATAGTGGCAAAGCCAAATGCTATGAAAGTCAATGGTTACAGGTTTTCTGCATTTTTAAAACTTTTTTCTTTAGTGTTTAACAGAAGAAAGAAGCTCATAAAGGTTTAAAAAAAAAAGTGAAGGGTGAGTAAATGATGATAGAAATTTTATTTTGAGGTGAACTAACCCTTTAAATGACAAATGAGAAATAATACACACATGAATTAAAGGGACGGTTCACACACACACAATTGAAAATAGACTCATTTTTCACTCTATCTCAGGTGGTTTCAACCTTTATGGGTTTCTTTCTTCTGTTGAACACTAGAGAAGATATTTTGAAGAATGCTGAAAGCCTGTACCCAAACAAATACTACAGAAGTCAATAGTTACAGGTTTTCAGCATTTTTCAAACTATCTTCTTTTATAATATTCAACAAAAGGCTTAAATTTGAATTTTTTGAGTGAACTATCTCTTTACACATTAAACCGAATCATATTTTTAAAATTCTAATTAAATTTTTATATTACAGTATTACAAAAATTACAATACAAAGGGTTCTTGGAGTGCTGCACACACCTGTATTGTACTGGATATGGATAATATTCCTCAAATGCTATCAAAATGTTGCTCTGTGCAGACAGTGGTCTTTCTACTCATGATATCAGGACTCCAGCAGCTGTTAATATCCAGCGCCAGAAAAACCTCCTCATCCCCCTCACTGTCAAGGCCACAAGCATGTAGGTACAGCACACACACACACACACACACACACACACACACACACACACACACACACACACACACACACACACACACACACACACACAGCATTCACTCTATTTCCCTTCTCATTCATCTCAATGAGTGACCCGACTCTCAGAAAGCGCTCAGAAAACACAGTCATGGCCAAATTAGCGCAGTCAGACAATAAACAGCTTTCATAGCTCTGGTGCTTCATTAAGTACTTTAAAATGCGGCTTCTGTATAATTTCTGTTCATCTTTTCAGTCTTGAAAGTTTTTGTTTGTATGATTTTCCAGAGATATAAATCTGATATATGGCAGTATATTAGTGAACTATACAGTGTTCGGCATGAGTTCAGCCCTTAAATTAATATTTTCTAGATAGGATGCTTTACAGTAGTATATTTGTGCATATACATAAGATTAGTCAGTAGCAAAGACAAAACTGGTGAACTAATCTAACAAACAGTTCAAATATTATTACATCCAAATTAATATGTTGGAGGAAACTATTATTTGTTATAAACAGGAAAAAATATCAAGAAAACATAAGTTTCAAATTTAAAAGATTATGACTGATAGCTCCGCCCTAAATGACTAATAACTCCATCCTAAATGACTAATAACTCCATCCTAAATGACTGATAGCTCCGCCCTAAATGACAGATAGTCCTGCCCGAAATAACTAATAGCTTCGCCATAAATGACTGATAGCCCCTCCCTGAATGACTGATAGCCCCGCCCTAAATGACTGATAGCCCCGCCCTAAATGACTGATAGTCCCGCCCTAAATGACTGATAGCTCCGCCCTAAATTACTGATAGCTCCGCCCTAAATTACTGATAGCTCCGCCCTAAATGACTGATAGCCCTACCCTAAATAACTAATAGCTCCATCCTAAATGACTGATAGCTCTGCCCTAAATGCCTGTTAGTCCCGCCCTAATTGACTAATAGCTCCATCCTAAATGACAGATAGCTCCGCCTTAAATGACTGATAGCTCCGTCCTAAATCACTTCTAGTCCCGCCCTAAATGACTCATAGTCCCGTCCTAAATGCACAACAGCTCCGCCCTAAATGACTAACAGCTTCGACATAAATGACTAATAGCCCCTCCCTAAATGACTGATAGCCCCGCCCTAAATGACTGATAGCCCCGCCCTAAATGACTAATTTGTACAAAAATCTTAAATGAGCTGAATCAACAAAGGCAGCACAGTGGCTCAGTGATTAGCACTGAGGCCTCAGAAAGAAGGTTGCTGGTTCATGTCCTGGCTGGGTTAGTTGCCGTTTCTGTGTGGAGTTTGCATGTTCTCCACGTTTCCTCCAGGTGCTCCGGTTTCCAAAACACATGCGCTATAGGGGCCTGGAAGAACTAAATCGGCCGTAAAGTATGAGTGTGTGTGTGTTTGGGTGTTTCTCAGTACTGGGTTGCAGCTGGAAGGGCATCCGCTGTGTAAAACATATGCTGGAGTAGTTGGCGGTTCATTCTGCTGTGGTGACCCCTGATTAATAAAGGGACTAAGCTGAAGGAAACTGAATGAAGCAACACAGTTCTTGAATTTTTTTGGGACAACTTAATTTTTTTTATTTTCAGTCCACTTAAATTTGTCAAAACCAATAAGTCAACTTAATTCCTTCATGTCGTTTCAACACAAATGGAGTGTGTGCGTGTGTGTGTGTGTGTGTGTGTGTGTGTGTGTGTGTGTGTGTGGGTATCCAGCATATTTTAGAGGGCAGCTGAAGCAGAAGGCGCATTTGATGAGGATCTGGCGCTCTCTCAGACACACTCCTGAAGTGTGGTCCTGCAGGTGTGGTCCTCCCCTCCTCTGCATCTCTCATCTAAACCCTTCAGCCCTGACACACGCCGAACGCCTGACACACACACACACACACAGGCTTGAACTGAAGCTGCCGCACACATGCATGTCCTTACCCCTCGACCCTGACACACGCCAAACCTCAGAACTGATAGCAGCAGAGCACGCTCAAATACACCACACACACACACACACACACACACACACACACACACACACACACACACACACACACACACACTCTTACACAAACAGACACATGCTCAAAGAAAACACATACACACACAAATTAATTCAACGCATACTTGTACCAGACACACACACACACACACACACACACACACATCTAGATATGTAGATGATTTCTGGAGGATCATCAAGTGACACTGAAAACTGGTCTAATGATGCGGAAAATTCATAGGAATTATTAAAATATTAATTAAAACAGTGGGAAGCACTGTTGTTTCACAACAAGAAGGTCGTTGATTTGAGTCAGTTGGCATTTTTTGTGTGGAGTTTGCATGTTCTCCCCGTGTTGGCGTGGGTTTCCTCCGGGTGCTCCGGTTTCCCCCACAGGTCGAAACACATGCGCTTTAGGGGAATTGGGTATTGTTCGTAGTGCAATAGTGTGTTTGTGAATGAGAGTGTATGGGTGTTTCCCAGTACTGGGTTGCAGCTGGAAGGTGTGTAAAACATATGATGGAATAGTTGGCGGTTCATTCTACTGGGGTGTTATTATTCAAATAAATTCAGCTTTGGTGAGCAGAAAGCCTTAAAAGAAAGATTATATATATATATATATACACATACACACACACACACACACACACACACACACACATATATATATATATCCTTTAAATTAAAGTACAAATTCCCACATTTGTTACCCTGCTCATTATTAATTTATATTTATTATGATCATGGTCTACATCTCGACTCCTGCCTGAACCCAACTACAAGCTCACTGAGTATTCAAAAGCAGCTGATCAGTAGTTCGTTGGGCTGATAGTCTCAGTTGATGGTCCTTTTATAGCGTTAATTGTACATTAAAATAAAGTGAGCAAAGCTTCATGCTGGTCGTGTTTTATTTAAATACATTTGTGCAATTTCCAGCAGCTCTGGAACCCTGCAGACGCTCAGATCAAAGTGTGTTGTGCTCTTTAATATTTGTGTTATGACAGATCAGGAGCGCTGGAGGAGCAGCTGTGTGTGAAACCACAGATCCCACCAGCAGACCAACACACACACACACACACACACACACACACACACACACACACACACACACACACACACACACACACACACACACACACACACACACACCATTTTACACAGATACACACACACAAAAACCCACAATCCTGCGCACACATACTCGCACACGCTCGCGCACACACAGACACACATGCACCCCATTACACACAGACACACTCAGACAAACACAAGCACACACACGCGCACACACCCCATTACACACACACACAATATGCATGTTTTACACACAGACACACACCCCATTACAGACAGACACACTAACACAAACACACACACACACACACACATGTTATAGACACCATTTTGCACACACACACACACACACACACACACACACACACACACACACACACACACACACACACACACACACACAAATAGTTTTACACACACATACACACAGAGCAATCACACTGACTCACACACACATACACACATCATGCACACCATTTTACAAAAAAACATACACACATGCATAGAACACACCCATGAACAGAATGAACTTCACACAAACACACACTCACACACACACACACACACACTGCAGGAGCTGTAATCCTCCCGCTCAGCCTTGAGTGTGTGCAGTAGTGAAGGACAGATATGAGGAGGAGGAGGAAGAGCGATGGATGGACGGCGTTTGGCTGCAGTGTGTGGATCGGCCTTGAGGAAGGATCTTCATACCTGCTGCACCCCCAACACTGATCTACACACACATACACACACACACACACATACACACACAGAGGTCAGAGGTCAAACAACTCTACATTTCTCCTGCTGCCAGTGTCCTTGTGCAGGTCAGAAGATGAACAGACTTTGATGTCAAAGATGCTTTCAAATGGGGTGTGTGTGTGTGTGTGTGTGTGTGTGTGTGTGTGTGCGTATTATATATACACTTTAGTATATTGACCAATTCTCACTATTAACTATCAAGATTTTGGCTGTTATTATTATTTTAGTACTCATAAAGCACATATTGGGGCGACTCAGTGGTTATCATTGTGGCCTCACAACAAGAACGTCACTGGTTTGAGTCTCGGCTGGGTCAGTTGGCGTATCTGTGTGGAGTTTGCATGTTCTCCCCTTGTTGGTGTAGGTTTTCTTCGGGTGCTCCGGTTTCCCCCACAGTCCACAAACAAATGCGCTATAGGGAAACCCATCAACTAAATTGGCCGTAGTGTGTGTGTGTGTGTGTGTGTATGGGTGTTTCCCATTGTTGGAATCCACTGTGTAAAACATTTGCTGAAATAGTTGGCGGTTCATTCCGCTGTGGCGACCCCTGATAATTAAAGGACTAAGCCGAGGGAAAATGAATGGAAGCACATATTCAGCATGATCTTTCTTTGGATCTCTAATTCTACCCAATACCCAACCTCAACTACCACCTTAATGACTATTATATCTTTGAAGACTGAGAAAATAAAAGAGTAGATTAGATGTTTTAGAGGGTCATTGAAGAGCTGAAGAACAGTAAAAGTAAAGGTTTTAGAAAAGATGAAATTTTAGATGCTTAAGAGACTTGGGAAGATCATTCCACCGCTGGGGAACAGGGAAATGAAGGGTTCTGGAAATAAACATTCGTCAAAATATCAGCTTTTAGATATTTTCGAGGTTTTAAAAGATCATTCCCCCTCTGAAGAACAGAGAAATTAAAGATTTTGATAATAACATTTCTTCTAAAGTTGAGATTTTAGATCATATATAGGCTTTACAAGATTACATAACCCCTGAGTACAGAAAAAAAATAAGGAAAATTAAACAAAAATGTTTTTTATGCTGATGTTGTTTAGGCTTTGAAAGATCAATCAACCGCTTAGGAACTGTAAAAGTAAAGGTTCTGCAAATAAATGTTCCTTAACGATGAGGATTTTAGATGCCTTAGAGTTTGAAATAGCATTCCAGCACTGACAAATAAAAAAATGAAAGGCTTTGGGAAATATTATCTTCTAAAATTTAGGTTTTAGATTTTTTTTAGAGGCTTTAAAAGATCATTTAACCACTGAGCAACAGAAAAAAAAATTAAGGTTTTAGGTGGAAAAATTGAAATTTGAGATATTTTAAATGTTTTGGAAAGCTTCTTTCATTCACTGAGGAACAGAAAAATAAAGGTTCTGGAAACAGAAGTTCCTTAAAATATTGTAGATGCTTCAGACACTTTAGAAAGTAGAAAAAAATGCTTAATGCTTAGATGCTTAAGAAAGATCATTCCACCGCTGAGGTGAAGAGAAAGTAAAGGGTCTGGAAATAAACATTCGTCAAAATATTAGCTTTTTTTTCATTTCAGGGTTTTGGAAGATCATTCCCCCTTTGAAGAACAGAGAAAATAAAGGTTTGGGGGGGGGGGGGGTGAATTATATTCTAATATAAATTTCTTTAATATTTTTTTATAATTTTAAATCATTTAAGGTTTTGGGAAAAATTTTCTTCTTAAATTAAGATTTCAGATTTCTTAAAGGTTTATTTATTTCACCACTGAGGAACAGAATAAATAAATGTTCTGGAAATATGTTTTTTCTTAAAGATTTGAGATTTTTTAGAGACTTTAAAAGATCATTCAACCCCTGAAGAACAGAAAAAAATAAGGTTTTAGGGGAGAAATTCTTTTACAATGGAGATTTGAGATATTTTAAAGGTTTGGAAAGAACCTTTCATCACAGAGGAACAGAAAAATAAAGGTTTTGCAAACAAATGTTCTTTAAAAATATTTTAGATTTGGGGGGGAAAAAAAAGATGACATTTTAAATGCCTTAGAGTTTGAAAGATCAATCCAGCACCGAGGAACAGAAAAATGAAAGGTTTTGGTGAATAATTTGAGTTTGGAAAGATCATTTCACCACCGAGGAACAGAAAAATAAAGGTTCTGGAAACAAATGTTCCTTAAAATATTGTAGATGCTTTAGAGACTCAGAAAGAGCATTCCACCTCTGAAGAACAAAGAAAGTAAAGGGTCTGGAATTAATCATTCTTCCAAATAAGAGATTTTAGATGTTTTCAAGGTTTTAAAAGACCATTCCTCATCGGAACAACTGAGAAAATAGAGGATTTTGGGGGAAAATGAACTTTTATATTCTTTAAAAGATCATTCCAGCACTGAGGAACAGGAAAATTAAAGGTTTTGTGAAATATTTTACAAGCTTTAGATTAGATCGTTCCACTGCTGAGGAACAGAGAAAGTAAAGGGTCTGGAATTAATCCTTCTTCCAACTCCAAGTAAGAGAATTTAGAGGTTTTGGAAGATCATTCCACTGCCGAGGAACAGAAAAAGTAAAGGAATTATTTCTGAAATGAAACATTCTTCTATGAGAAAAATGTTTATGTATATTTTCAAGGTTCTGTAAAATGTAGATTCATTAAACAAACCTCCCTCAGAGCCATATTCGATACATTTCTATTGACTAACACATGAATAAACAAAGTTCAATCAAATTGCTTCAATCCAGTAAATGTTCATCGTCTTTGTGTTGAAGTTTTTCTGGTGTGAACAGAAAGACACATAAACCCTGGTGAAGGTGAGGTGAATGTGGATGTTTGTATGACTATTAAGATATTTAAAGGGCAGTTCAACCCAAAAACTCATTTATTCACACAAAATGCTCATATAAGTCATATAGCTTTGGAACGGGTGAATGATGACAGACTTTTCACTTTTTTTCTTCGAGCAGGCCACGAGTTCAGCAGGTCAGATTATTGATGCAGTGGGAATGAATGGAGATGTGTTTTGTCTGTGCGGCAGGACGACTGCAGTGTCACGTCTCTATTGCAGCGATAAGACGCATTATGAAAACACTCATATCAAAGCTCTGACTGATTCATAAACACACTCGCACTGAACGGAGCGCGTTGTCTCCATCAATCATAACATCAACTGCATTTATTCCATTGCAAACTTGCTTTCTGAGAAGCTGATTTCAAATGTATGTTTAAATCTTACAAATAATAAATCGTTTTTCTTAACCTCAAGGTGATGTTAAAACATTTGAGGCCTGACCTGAAAAGTAGACATTTTATCCGTTATAAAGCATAGCCATAACCTTCCTGTGGGACAATAAGAGATTAAATCATTTCTCTTAAATTGACTCATGTTTGCATGGACATTAATAAACATTAGCTCACTGCAGACGGTTGTTTTCATGCGTGTCTATTCAGCTTCATATGGAAATGACTTTGTTAATACTTTAAGTAACTTCACACCATTTACTACTAGTGTGAAAAAAAAGTTCTGCTTCGTTGGCTCAGAAATAAACTAACAAATGTTTACTCATTGCGTTAATATCAATGCGAAAAAACTGACCTTCAGAGCTGAAATCCAAATGCAATGGAGGGAACTTTTTCAATAAATTTTCAGAATCTCAAAAGTACATATATATATATATATATATAGATAGATAGATATATGGGATACCAATATAATACAAATTTATAGCCATTGCTATGGTTACTATTAATGTTTGGAGGAAGTGTGTATATATATATATATATATATATATATATATATATATATATATATATATATATATTTCGTACTGTGATCAAAACTGACTGGAATATGTGTGTGTTTTAGCAAGTTCAATGCACACTCTACAGCCAATCAGAATCAAGAAGATCAACAGAAATAAGACCATGTAATGTATCCCTAGCTATGCATTAGTATGCATATACTATGTTAAAGCTATATAGATGCACAATACCTTGTTAAAGTTCTATATAGGCACAATAGGATGTTAAGTTATATATAGAACCGCAATACTTTGTTAAAGTTCTATATAGGCACAATACCATGTTAAAGTAAAATATAGAAGCACAATACCACGCTAAAGTTTTATATAGGCACAATATCACATTAAAGTTATATACAGTATAGACCCAATACCACGTTAAAGTAATTTAGATGCACAATACCACATTAAAGTTATATATAGACTAGGGATGTAACGGTATTGTAAATACCGTCATACCGCAATATTAATTTTTTTCGATATTACCGAAGTCGCATGACTCGATAAAACTATAGGTCTTCTGAGAAAATTTGCTCAGGCGAATGAAGCGAACGGGAGGTAGCGAAAACTACAATACCCATCAGCCCATGCTTGACCATCATCCCTTGCGGTCTGTTGTCGCTACAGATCCAGTAATGCGGAAATGGAGTGTGCTGCTAGAAGCGGGGATGAAAAGAGCTGGAAAACTCTAAGGCCCCGTTTACACTAATGTATAAAAATGTACAAAATAAGTTTTGCTACGGTTACGCCAACCGTCCACACTACGCCGGAGTTCTCGAGCGCCGAAAACGGAGCGTTTCGAAATGTGTGGATAATGTCTCAGTGTGGATAATGGAAAACGGAGACATCTGAAAACGGAGGCGGGGCTGCAGACGTTCGCCTCTCTGATT